>NW_026543343.1:0-33618 GCF_028750875.1 Macrosteles quadrilineatus | reverse complement strand
TCTTGTTATTTAGTGGGATGTCTTGTTATTTAGAGGGATGTCTTGTTATTTAGAGAGATGTCTTGTTATTTAAAGGGATGTCTTAATATTTAGAGGGATGTCTTGTTATTTAGAGGGATGTCTTAATATTTAGAGGGATGTCTTGGTATTTGGAGGGATGTCTTGTTATTTAGAGGGATGTCTTAATATTTAGCGGAATGTCTAGTTTATTAGAGGGATGTCTTGTTATTTAGAGGATGTCTTGTTATTTAGAGGGTTTTTTTGTTTTTTAGAGGGTTGTCTTGTTATTTGGAGGGATGTCTTGTTATTTAGATTGATGTCTTAATATTTAGAGGGATGTCTTGTTTTTTAGAGGGATGTCTTGTTATTTAGAGGGATGTCTTGTTATTTAGAGGGATGTCTTGTTATTTAGAGGGATGTCTTGTTATTTAGAGGGATGTCTTGTTATTTGAAGGATGTCTTAATATTTAGAGGGATGTCTTGCTATTTTGAGGGATTTCTTGTTATTTGGAGGGATGTCTTGTTATTTAGAGGGATGTCTTGTTATTTAGAGGAATGTCTTGTTATTAAAAGGGATGTCTTGTTATTTAGAGGTATGTCTTGTTATTTAGTGGGATGTCTTGTTATTTAGAGGGATGTCTTGTTATTTAGAGAGATGTCTTGTTATTTAAAGGGATGTCTTAATATTTAGAGGGATGTCTTGTTATTTAGAGGGATGTCTTAATATTTAGAGGGATGTCTTGTTATTTGGAGGGATGTCTTAATATTTAGAGGGATGTCTTGTTATTTAGAGGGATGTCTTGTTATTTAGAGGGATGTCTTGTTTTTTAAAGGGTTTTCTTGTTATTTGGAGGGATGTCTTAATATTTAAAGGGATGTCTTGGTATTTGGAGGGATGTCTTGTTATTTAGAGGGATGTCTTAATATTTAGCGGAATGTCTAGTTTATTAGAGGGATGTCTTGTTATTTAGAGGGATGTCTTGTTATTTAGAGGGATGTCTTAATATTTGGAGGGATGTCTTGTTATTTAGAGGGATGTCTTAATATTTAGAGGGATGTCTTGTTTTTTAGTGGGATGTCTTGTTATTTAGAGGGATGTCTTGTTATTTAGAGGGTTTTTTTGTTTTTTAGAGGGTTGTCTTGTTATTTGGAGGGATGTCTTGTTATTTAGATTGATGTCTTAATATTTAGAGGATGTCTTGTTTTTTAGAGGGATGTCTTGTTATTTAGAGGGATGTCTTGTTATTTAGAGGGATGTCTTGTTATTTAGAGGGATGTCTTGTTATTTAGAGGGATGTCTTGTTATTTGAAGGGATGTCTTAATATTTAGAGAGATGTCTTGTTATTTAGAGGGATGTCTTGTTATTTAGAGGATGTCTTCATATTTGGAGGGATGTCTTCATATTTGGAGGGATGTCTTGTTATTTAGAGGGATGTCTTGTTATTTGGAGGGATGCTTGTTATTAAGAGGGATGTCTTATAATTTAGAGGGATGTCTTGTTATTTGGAGGTATGTCTTGTTATTTAGAGGGATGTCTTGTTATTTAGAGGGATGTCTTGGTATATGGAGGGATGTCTAGTTATTTAGAGGGATGTCTTTTTATTTAGAGGGATGTCTTGTTATTTAGAGGGATGTCTTGGTATTTGGAGGGATGTCTAGTTATTTAGAGGGATGTCTTTTTATTTAGAGGGATGTCTTGTTATTTAGAGGGATGTCTTGTTATTTAGAGGGATGTCTTAATATTTAGAGGATGTCTTGCTATTTGGAGGGATTTCTTGTTATTTGGAGGGATGTCTTGTTATTTAGAGGGATGTCTTGTTATTTAGAGGAATGTCTTGTTATTTAAAAGGGATGTCTTGTTAATTAGAGGGATGTCTTGTTATTTAGTGGGATGTCTTGTTATTTAGAGGGATGTCTTGTTATTTAGAGAGATGTCTTGTTATTTAAAGGGATGTCTTAATATTTAGAGGGATGTCTTGTTATTTAGAGGGATGTCTTAATATTTAGAGGGATGTCTTGTTATTTAGAGGGATGTCTTAATATTTAGAGGGATGTCTTGTTATTTAGAGGGATGTCTTGTTATTTAGAGAGATGTCTTGTTATTTAAAGGGATGTCTTAATATTTAGAGGGATGTCTTGTTATTTAGAGGGATGTCTTAATATTTAGAGGGATGTCTTGTTATTTGAAGGGATGTCTTAATATTTAGAGGGATGTCTTGTTATTTAGAGGGATGTCTTGTTATTTAGAGGGATGTCTTGTTTTTTAAAGGGTTGTCTTGTTATTTGGAGGGATGTCTTGGTATTTAGAGGGATGTCTTGTTATTTAGAGGGATGTCTTGTTATTTAGAAGGATGTCTTCTTATTTGGAGGGAAGTCTTGTTATTTGGAGGAATGTCTTGTTATTTAGAGGGATATCTTGTTATTTGGAGGGATGTCTTGTTATTTAGAGGGATGTCTTGCTATTTAGAGGGATGTCTTTTTATTTGGAGGGATGTCTTGTTATTTAGAGGGATGTCTTGTTATTTAGAGGAATGTCTTGTTATTTAAAAGGGATGTCTTGTTATTTAGAGGGACGTCTTGTTATTTAGTGGGATGCCTTGTTATTTAGAGGGATGTCTTGTTATTTAGAGGGATGTCTTGTTATTTAAAGGGATGTCTTAATATTTAGAGGGATGTCTTGTTATTTAGAGGGATGTCTTAATATTTAGAGGGATGTCTTGTTATTTGGAGGGATGTCTTAATATTTAGAGGGATGTCTTGTTATTTAGAGGGATGTCTTGTTATTTAGAGGGATGTCTTGTTTTTTAAAGGGTTTTCTTGTTATTTGGAGGGATGTCTTAATATTTAGAGGGATGTCTTGGTATTTGGAGGGATGTCTTGTTATTTAGAGGGATGTCTTAATATTTAGCGGAATGTCTAGTTTATTAGAGGGATGTCTTGTTATTTAGAGGGATGTCTTGTTATTTAGAGAGATGTCTTGTTATTTAAAAAGATGTCTTAATATTTAGAGGGATGTCTTGTTATTTAGAGGGATGTCTTAATATTTAGCGGAATGTCTTGTTTATAGAGGGATGTCTTGCTATTTAGAGGAATGTCTTGTTATTTAAAAGGGATGTCTTGTTATTTAGAGGGATGTCTTGTTATTTAGTGGGATGTCTTGTTATTTAGAGGGATGTCTTGTTATTTAGAGAGATGTCTTGTTATTTAAAAAGATGTCTTAATATTTAGAGGGATGTCTTGTTATTTAGAGGGATGTCTTAATATTTAGCGGAATGTCTTGTTTATTAGAGGGATGTCTTGCTATTTAGAGGGATGTCTTTTTATTTGGAGGGATGTCTTGTTATTTAGAGGGATGTCTTGTTATTTAGAGGAATGTCTTGTTATTTAAAAGGGATGTCTTGTTATTTAGAGGGATGTCTTGTTATTTAGTGGGATGTCTTGTTATTTAGAGGGATGTATTGTTATTTAGAGAGATGTCTTGTTATTTAAAGGGATGTCTTAATATTTAGAGGGATGTCTTGTTATTTAGAGGGATGTCTTAATATTTAGAGGGATGTCTTGTTATTTGAAGGGATGTCTTAATATTTAGAGGGATGTCTTGTTATTTAGAGGGATGTCTTGTTATTTAGAGGGATGTCTTGTTTTCTAAAGGGTTGTCTTGTTATTTGGAGGGATGTCTTAATATTTAGAGGGATGTCTTGGTATTTAGAGGGATGTCTTGTTATTTAGAGGGATGTCTTAATAATTTAGCGGAATGTCTAGTTTATTAGAGGGATGTCTTGTTATTTAGAGGGATGTCTTGTTATTTAGAGGGATGTCTTGTTTTTTAGAGGGTTGTCTTGTTATTTGGAGGGATGTCTTGTTTTTTAGAGGGTTGTGTTGTAATTTAGATGGGATGTCTTGTTATTTAGAGGGATGTCTTGTTATTTACAGGTATGTCTTGTTATTTAGAGGGATGTCTTAATATTTAGAGGAATGTCTTGTTATATAGATGGATGTCTTGTTATTTAGAGGGATGTCTTGATATTCAGAGGGATGTCTTGTTTTTTAGAGAGATGTCTTGTTATTTAGAGGGTTTTTTTGTTTTTTAGAGGGTTGTCTTGTTATTTGGAGGGATGTCTTGTTATTTAGATTGATGTCTTAATATTTAGAGGGATGTCTTGTTTTTTAGAGGGATGTCTTGTTATTTAGAGGGATGTCTTGTTATTTAGAGGGATGTCTTGTTATTTAGAGGGATGTCTTCATATTTGGAGAGATGTCTTGTTATTTAGAGGGATGTCTTGTTATTTAGAGGGATGTCTTAATATTTAGCGGATGTCTAGTTTATTAGAGGGATGTCTTGTTATTTAGAGGGATGTCTTGTTATTTAGAGGGATGTCTTAATATTTGGAGGGATGTCTTGTTATTTAGAGGGATGTCTTAATATTTAGAGGGATGTCTTGTTTTTTAGTGGGATGTCTTGTTATTTAGAGGGATGTCTTGTTATTTGGAGAGATGTCTTTTTATTTAGAGGGATGTCTTGTTTTTTAGAGGGTTGTCTTGTTATTTGGAGGGATGTCTTGTTTTTTAGAGGGTTGTCTTGGTATTTAGAGGATGTCTTGTTATTTAGAGGGATGTCTTGTTATTTAGAGGGATGTCTTCTTATTTGGAGGGAAGTCTTGTAATTTGGAGGAATGTCTTGTTATTTAGAGGGATATCTTGTTATTTAGATTGATGTCTTAATATTTAGAGGGATGTCTTGTTTTTTAGAGGGATGTCTTGTTATTTAGAGGGATGTCTTGTTATTTAGAGGGATGTCTTGTTATTTAGAGGGATGTCTTCATATTTGGAGAGATGTCTTGTTATTTAGAGGGATGTCTTGTTATTTAGAGGGATGTCTTAATATTTAGCGGAATGTCTAGTTTATTAGAGGGATGTCTTGTTATTTAGAGGGATGTCTTGTTATTTAGAGGATGTCTTAATATTTGGAGGGATGTCTTGTTATTTAGAGGGATGTCTTAATATTTAGAGGGATGTCTTGTTTTTTAGTGGGATGTCTTGTTATTTAGAGGGATGTCTTGTTATTTGGAGAGATGTCTTTTTATTTAGAGGGATGTCTTGTTTTTTAGAGGGTTGTCTTGTTATTTGGAGGGATGTCTTGTTTTTTAGAGGGTTGTCTTGGTATTTAGAGGGATGTCTTGTTATTTAGAGGGATGTCTTGTTATTTAGAGGGATGTCTTCTTATTTGGAGGGAAGTCTTGTAATTTGGAGGAATGTCTTGTTATTTAGAGGGATATCTTGTTATTTGGAGGGATGTCTTGTTATTTAGAGGATGTCTTGCTATTTAGAGGGATGTCTTTTTATTTGGAGGGATGTCTTGTTATTTAGAGGGATGTCTTGTTATTTAGAGGAATGTCTTGTTATTTAAAAGGGATGTCTTGTTATTTAGAGGGACGTCTTGTTATTTAGTGGGATGTCTTGTTATTTAGAGGGATGTCTTGTTATTTAGAGAGATGTCTTGTTATTTAAAGGGATGTCTTAATATTTAGAGGGATGTCTTGTTATTTAGAGGGATGTCTTAATATTTAGAGGGATGTCTTGTTATTTGGAGGGATGTCTTAATATTTAGAGGGATGTCTTGTTATTTAGAGGGATGTCTTGTTATTTAGAGTGATGTCTTGTTATTTAGAGGGATGTCTTGTTTTTTAAAGGGTTGTCTTGTTATTTGGAGGGATGTCTTAATATTTAGAGGGATGTCTTGGTATTTGGAGGGATGTCTTGTTATTTAGAGGGATGTCTTAATATTTAGCGGAATGTCTAGTTTATTAGAGGGATGTCTTGTTATTTAGAGGGATGTCTTGTTATTTAGAGGGATGTCTTAATATTTGGAGGGATGTCTTGTTATTTAGAGGGATGTCTTGTTTATTAGAGGGATGTCTTGCTATTTAGAGGGATGTCTTTTTATTTGGAGGGATGTCTTGTTATTTAGAGGGATGTCTTGTTATTTAGAGGAATGTCTTGTTATTTAAAAGGGATGTCTTGTTATTTAGAGGGATGTCTTGTTATTTAGTGGGATGTCTTGTTATTTAGAGGGATGTCTTGTTATTTAGAGAGATGTCTTGTTATTTAAAGGGATGTCTTAATATTTAGAGGGATGTCTTGTTATTTAGAGGGATGTCTTAATATTTAGAGGGATGTCTTGGTATTTGGAGGGATGTCTTGTTATTTAGAGGGATGTCTTAATATTTAGCGGAATGTCTAGTTTATTAGAGGGATGTCTTGTTATTTAGAGGGATGTCTTGTTATTTAGAGGGTTTTTTTGTTTTTTAGAGGGTTGTCTTGTTATTTGGAGGGATGTCTTGTTATTTAGATTGATGTCTTAATATTTAGAGGGATGTCTTGTTTTTTAGAGGGATGTCTTGTTATTTAGAGGGATGTCTTGTTATTTAGAGGGATGTCTTGTTATTTAGAGGGATGTCTTGTTATTTAGAGGGATGTCTTGTTATTTGAAGGGATGTCTTAATATTTAGAGAGATGTCTTGTTATTTAGAGGGATGTCTTGTTATTTAGAGGGATGTCTTCATATTTGGAGGGATGTCTTGTTATTTAGAGGATGTCTTGTTATTTGGAGGGATGCTTGTTATTAAGAGGGATGTCTTATAATTTAGAGGGATGTCTTGTTATTTGGAGGTATGTCTTGTTATTTAGAGGGATGTCTTGTTATTTAGAGGGATGTCTTGGTATTTGGAGGGATGTCTAGTTATTTAGAGGGATGTCTTTTTATTTAGAGGGATGTCTTGTTATTTAGAGGGATGTCTTGGTATTTGGAGGGATGTCTAGTTATTTAGAGGGATGTCTTTTTATTTAGAGGGATGTCTTGTTATTTAGAGGGATGTCTTGTTATTTAGAGGGATGTCTTGTTATTTGAAGGGATGTCTTAATATTTAGAGGGATGTCTTGCTATTTGGAGGGATTTCTTGTTATTTGGAGGGATGTCTTGTTATTTAGAGGGATGTCTTGTTATTTAGAGGAATGTCTTGTTATTTAAAAGGGATGTCTTGTTATTTAGAGGGATGTCTTGTTATTTAGTGGGATGTCTTGTTATTTAGAGGGATGTCTTGTTATTTAGAGAGATGTCTTGTTATTTAAAGGGATGTCTTAATATTTAGAGGGATGTCTTGTTATTTAGAGGGATGTCTTAATATTTAGAGGGATGTCTTGTTATTTGGAGGGATGTCTTAATATTTAGAGGGATGTCTTGTAATTTAGAGGGATGTCTTGTTATTTAGAGAGATGTCTTGTTATTTAAAGGGATGTCTTAATATTTAGAGGATGTCTTGTTATTTAGAGGGATGTCTTAATATTTAGAGGGATGTCTTGTTATTTGAAGGGATGTCTTAATATTTAGAGGGATGTCTTGTTATTTAGAGGGATGTCTTGTTATTTAGAGGGATGTCTTGTTTTTTAAAGGGTTGTCTTGTTATTTGGAGGGATGTCTTGGTATTTAGAGGGATGTCTTGTTATTTAGAGGGATGTCTTGTTATTTAGAAGGATGTCTTCTTATTTGGAGGGAAGTCTTGTTATTTGGAGGAATGTCTTGTTATTTAGAGGGATATCTTGTTATTTGGAGGGATGTCTTGTTATTTAGAGGGATGTCTTGCTATTTAGAGGGATGTCTTTTTATTTGGAGGGATGTCTTGTTATTTAGAGGGATGTCTTGTTATTTAGAGGAATGTCTTGTTATTTAAAAGGGATGTCTTGTTATTTAGAGGGACGTCTTGTTATTTAGTGGGATGTCTTGTTATTTAGAGGAATGTCTTGTTATTTAGAGGGATGTCTTGTTATTTAAAGGGATGTCTTAATATTTAGAGGGATGTCTTGTTATTTAGAGGGATGTCTTAATATTTAGAGGGATGTCTTGTTATTTGGAGGGATGTCTTAATATTTAGAGGGATGTCTTGTTATTTAGAGGGATGTCTTGTTATTTAGAGGGATGTCTTGTTTTTTAAAGGGTTTTCTTGTTATTTGGAGGGATGTCTTAATATTTAGAGGGATGTCTTGGTATTTGGAGGGATGTCTTGTTATTTAGAGGGATGTCTTAATATTTAGCGAATGTCTAGTTTATTAGAGGGATGTCTTGTTATTTAGAGGGATGTCTTGTTATTTAGAGGGATGTCTTAATATTTGGAGGGATGTCTTGTTATTTAGAGGGATGTCTTGTTTATTAGAGGGATGTCTTGCTATTTAGAGGGATGTCTTTTTATTTGGAGGGATGTCTTGTTATTTAGAGGGATGTCTTGTTATTTAGAGGATGTCTTGTTATTTAGTGGGATGTCTTGTTATTTAGAGGGATGTCTTGTTATTTAGAGAGATGTCTTGTTATTCAAAGGGATGTCTTAATATTTAGAGGGATGTCTTATTATTTAGAGGGATGTCTTAATATTTAGAGGGATGTCTTGTTATTTGAAGGGATGTCTTAATATTTAGAGGGATGTCTTGTTATTTAGAGGGATGTCTTGTTATTTAGAGGGATGTCTTGTTTTTTAAAGGGTTGTCTTGTTATTTGGAGGGATGTCTTAATATTTAGAGGGATGTCTTGGTATTTAGAGGGATGTCTTGTTATTTAGAGGGATGTCTTAATATTTAGCGGAATGTCTAGTTTATTAGAGGGATGTCTTGTTATTTAGAGGGATGTCTTGTTATTTAGAGGGATGTCTTGTTTTTTAGAGGGTTGTCTTGTTATTTGGAGGGATGTCTTGTTTTTTAGAGGGTTGTGTTGTAATTTAGATGGGATGTCTTGTTATTTAGAGGGATGTCTTGTTATTTACAGGTATGTCTTGTTATTTAGAGGGATGTCTTAATATTTAGAGGAATGTCTTGTTATATAGATGGATGTCTTGTTATATAGAGGGATGTCTTGATATTTAGAGGGATGTCTTGTTTTTTAGAGAGATGTCTTGTTATTTAGAGGGTTTTTTTGTTTTTTAGAGGGTTGTCTTGTTATTTGGAGGGATGTATTGTTATTTAGATTGATGTCTTAATATATAGAGGGATGTCTTGTTTTTTAGAGGGATGTCTTGTTATTTAGAGGGATGTCTTGTTTTTTAAAGGGTTTTCTTGTTATTTGGAGGGATGTCTTAATATTTAGAGGGATGTCTTGGTATTTGGAGGATGTCTTGTTATTTAGAGGGATGTCTTAATATTTAGCGGAATGTCTAGTTTATTAGAGGGATGTCTTGTTATTTAGAGGGATGTCTTGTTATTTAGAGGGATGTCTTAATATTTGGAGGGATGTCTTGTTATTTAGAGGGATGTCTTGTTTATTAGAGGGATGTCTTGCTATTTAGAGGGATGTCTTTTTATTTAGAGGGATGTCTTGTTATTTAGAGGGATGTCTTGTTATTTAGAGGAATGTCTTGTTAATTAAAAGGGATGTCTTGTTATTTGGAGGGATGTCTTGTTTTTTAGAGGGTTGTCTTGGTATTTAGAGGGATGTCTTGTTATTTAGAGGGATGTCTTGTTATTTAGAGGGATGTCTTGTTATTTAGAGGGATGTCTTGTTATTTAGAGGGATGTCTTGTTATTTAGAGGGATGTCTTGTTATTTAGAGGGATGTCTTGTTATTTAGAGGGATGTCTTCATATTTGGAGGGATGTCTTGTTATTTAGAGGGATGTCTTGTTATTTAGAGGGATGTCTTAATATTTAGCGGAATGTCTAGTTTATTAGAGGGATGTCTTGTTATTTAGAGGGATGTCTTGTTATTTAGAGGGATGTCTTAATATTTGGAGGGATGTCTTGTTATTTAGAGGGATGTCTTAATATTTAGAGGGATGTCTTGTTTTTTAGTGGGATGTCTTGTTATTTAGAGGGATGTCTTGTTATTTGGAGAGATGTCTTTTTATTTAGAGGGATGTCTTGTTTTTTGAGGGTTGTCTTGTTATTTGGAGGGATGTCTTGTTTTTTAGAGGGTTGTCTTGGTATTTAGAGGGATGTCTTGTTATTTAGAGGGATGTCTTGTTATTTAGAGGGATGTCTTCTTATTTGGAGGGAAGTCTTGTTATTTGGAGGAATGTCTTGTTATTTAGAGGGATATCTTGTTATTTGGAGGGATGTCTTGTTATTTAGAGGGATGTCTTGCTATTTAGAGGGATGTCTTTTTATTTGGAGGGATGTCTTGTTATTTAGAGGGATGTCTTGTTATTTAGAGGAATGTCTTGTTATTTAAAAGGGATGTCTTGTTATTTAGAGGGACGTCTTGTTATTTAGTGGGATGTCTTGTTATTTAGAGGGATGTCTTGTTATTTAGAGAGATGTCTTGTTATTTAAAGGGATGTCTTAATATTTAGAGGGATGTCTTGTTATTTAGAGGGATGTCTTAATATTTAGAGGGATGTCTTGTTATTTGGAGGGATGTCTTAATATTTAGAGGGATGTCTTGTTATTTAGAGGGATGTCTTGTTATTTAGAGGGATGTCTTGTTTTTTAAAGGGTTGTCTTGTTATTTGGAGGGATGTCTTAATATTTAGAGGGATGTCTTGGTATTTGGAGGGATGTCTTGTTATTTAGAGGGATGTCTTAATATTTATCGGAATATCTAGTTTATTAGAGGGATGTCTTGTTATTTAGAGGGATGTCTTGTTATTTAGAGGGATGTCTTAATATTTGGAGGGATGTCTTGTTATTTAGAGGGATGTCTTATTTGTACAACCTTGTACAAACTTGTACACACTTGTACAAACTTGTACACACTTGTACAACCTTGTACACACTTGTACAACCTTGTACACACTTGTACAACCTCGTACACACTTGTACAACCTTGTACACACTTGTACAACCTTGTACAACCTTGTACAAACCTGTACACCCTTGTAAAAACTTGTGCACCCTTGAACACTTTTGTACACCCTTGTACACATTTGTACAACCTTGTACAAACTTAAACACACTTGTACAACCTTGTACACACTTGTACAACCTTGTACACACTTGTACAAGCTTGTATACACTTGTACAACCTTGTACACACTTGTACAACCTTGTACACACTTGTACAAGCTTGTACACACTTGTACAACCTTGTACACACTTGTACAACCTTTTACACAATTGTAAAACCTTGTACACACTTGTACATTCTTGTACAAACTTGTACTTACTTGTACAACCTTGTACAAACTTGTACACACTTGTACAAACTTTTACATCCTTGTATACATTTGTACACCCTTGTACACACTTGTACAACCTTGTACAAACCTGTACACCCTTGTACACACTTGTACAAGCTTGTACACGATTGTACACCCTTGTACACACTTGTGCACCCTTGTACACACTTGTACACCCTTGTACACACATGTACGACCTTTTACAAACTTGTACACACTTGTACAAACTTGTACATTCTTGTACATACTTGTACACCCTTGTAAACACTTGTACAAAATTGTACAAACCTGTACACCCTTGTACACACTTGTACAAGCTTGTACACACTTGTACACCCTTGTACAAATTTGTGCACCCTTGTACACTTTTGTACACCCTTGTATACATTTGTACAAACTTGTACAAACTTGTACACACTTGTACAAACTTGTACACACTTGTACAAACTTGTACACCCTTGTACACACTTGTACAACCTTGTACACACTTGTACAACCTTGTACAAACCTGTACACCCTTGTACACACTTGTACAAGCTTGTACACGATTGTACACTCTTGTACACACTTGTGCAACCTTGTACACACTTGTACAACCTTGTACACACTTGTACAACCTTGTACACACTTGTTCAAGCTTGTACACACTTGTACAACCTTGTACACACTTGTACACCCTTGTACACACTTGTACAACCTTTTACAAACTTGTACACACTTGTACAAAATTGTACATTCTTGTACATACTTGTTCACCCTTTTACACACTTGTACAACCTTGTACAAACCTGTACACCCTTGTACACACTTGTACAAGCTTGTACACACTTGTACACCCTTGTACAAACTTGTGCACCCTTGTACACTTTTGTACACCCTTGTACACATTTGTACAACCTTGTACAAACTTGTACACACTTGTACAAACTTGTACACACTTGTACAAACTTGTGTACACTTGTACAACCTTGTACACACTTGTACAACCTTGTACACACTTGTACAACCTTGTACACACTTGTACAACCTCGTACACACTTGTACACCCTTGTACAAACTTGTGCACCCTTGAACACTTTTGTACACCCTTGTACACATTTGTACAACCTTGTACAAGATTAAACACACTTGTACAAACATGTACACACTTGAACAACCTTGTACACACTTGTACAACCTTGTACACACTTGTACAAGCTTGTACACACTTGTACAACCTTGTACACACTTGTACAACCTTGTACACACTTGTACAACCTTGTACACACTTGTACAAGCTTGTACACACTTGTACAACCTTGTACACACTTGTACAACCTTTTACACAATTGTAAAACCTTGTACACACTTGTACATTCTTGTACAAACTTGTACTTACTTGTACAACCTTGTACAAACTTGTACACACTTGTACAAACTTTTACATCCTTGTATACATTTGTACACCCTTGTACACACTTGTACAACCTTGTACAAACCTGTACACCCTTGTACACACTTGTACAAGCTTGTACACGATTGTACACCCTTGTACACACTTGTGCACCCTTGTACACACTTGTACACCCTTGTACACACATGTACAACCTTTTACAAACTTGTACACACTTGTACAAACTTGTACATTCTTGTACATACTTGTACACCCTTGTAAACACTTGTACAAAATTGTACAAACCTGTACACCCCTTGTACACACTTGTACAAGCTTGTACACACTTGTACAAGCTTGTACACACTTGTACACCCTTGTACAAACTTGTGCACCCTTGTACACTTTTGTACACCCTTGTATACATTTGTACAAACTTGTACAAACTTGTACACACTTGTACAAACTTGTACACACTTGTACGAACTTGTACACCCTTGTACACACTTGTACAACCTTGTACACACTTGTACAACCTTGTACAAACCTGTACACCCTTGTACACACTTGTACAAGCTTGTAGACGATTGTACACTCTTGTACACACTTGTGCAACCTTGTACACACTTGTACAACCTTGTACACACTTGTACAACCTTGTACACACTTGTACAACCTTGTACACACTTGTTCAAGCTTGTACACACTTGTACAACCTTGTACACACTTGTACACCCTTGTACACACTTGTACAACCTTTTACAAACTTGTACACACTTGTACAAAATTGTACATTCTTGTACATACTTGTACACCCTTGTACACACTTGTACAACCTTGTACAAACCTGTACACCCTTGTACACACTTGTACAAGCTTTTACACACTTGTACAAGCTTGTACACACTTGTACAAGCTTGTACACACTTGTACACCCTTGTACAAACTTGTTCACCCTTGTACACTTTTGTACACCCTTGTACACATTTGTACAACCTTGTACAAACTTGTACACACTTGTACAAACTTGTACACACTTGTACAAACTTGTGTACACTTGTACAACCTTGTACACACTTGTACAACCTTGTACACACTTGTACAACCTCGTACACACTTGTACAACCTCGTACACACTTGTACAACCTTGTACACAATCGTAAAACCTTGTACACACTTGTACAACCTTGTACACACTTGTACACCCTTGTACACACTTGTACAAAATTTTACATTCTTGTACATACTTGTACACCCTTGTACACACTTGTACAACCTTGTACAAACCTGTACACCCTTGTACACACTTGTACAAGCTTGTACACACTTGTACAAGCTTGTACACACTTGTACAAGCTTGTACACACTTGTACAAGCTTGTACACACTTGAATAAATGAATAATGAATAAATGATTTTATTTCCATCAAAAATTGACAATGTATGAACATTTGTAATATTGGAAATATAACTGACCACTTTAACAAGTTGTGTGGTCAGTAAAATAAATTATAATAATCTAAAAATAAACATTGAATCAGCCTAGCTCAACATAAAAAATGACACCTGCTCTCTGTGATGTTTGACAATCCTTTTCTTAATAAAGCTAAATACTTAAACTAAAAAATCAAAGAAAACAATACTTAATTTAAATTAAAATTAAAATTACATTTAGATGAGGTATTTTCATGGACAACATCAAGCATCATGCTATTTCCAAATTTTGTTTTTATCCCTACCCTCGCATTCCCAATCTAAATAATGAAATGTGCAACAAGGATGAGGCCAACCGATAACACTATCTACTACATTTGTAGGCGCACACACACACATTCGTTCACTCACTCACTCACTCACTCTCTCACTCACTCTTTATTACCATTATCTGTCTTACTGCTATCTCCAAGGGTCATGTTATAATCGGCTATGCTACAAACCCTCTCCGTGACCAACGGGCGGCTGGTAGCCCCGGGGTATCCCAGGGCCGTCAATGCACTGTCCCCGTGGTACATCTGGATTCGGATGCATAGCTATTTCACTCACACTACTAATTTATTTCACAGTTATACTTCTCATTCACACTTACACCTAAATGAGTACAGAGCTCATCTGACTAACATCGTCTTTCTCTAATAACCATTTAAAAGCCTGTTGAAAAAAGGTTTTCTTTGAATTTAACTGCTTTATGTCTGTAGGTAATTGGTTGAAAAGTTTCGGACCTAGATACAACAATGACCTTCTAAATAATATTTTATTTACTTTTGGCAATTTAAAAATCCCTTGTGTAGTACTTCTCGTTCCATAATGTCTGTATTCGATGTTTTTATTGCCACTTCTTACGTAAAAAACCCTTAATACTTTATAAATAAATAAATGTTGTATAGGTAATACTTTTAATTCCTTGTAGAGTGGAGATAAACTCTCCCTAACATTTTTCTTCAGTATTATGCGTATAAAAAAGTTTTGAGTGACTCTCAACCGATCTATTAAATATTTGAAAGCACTTCCCCAACAGATTATGCCGTACTGTAATTTGGAGTTAATCAAGGCAAAATATAAAGTTCTCAAAAGTGAAGTATTGCAAAAATTTCGTAAATAGTAAAAAGTTCTCACTGTTGATCTGATTGTGTTATGGAGGTTGTTAATGTGTATATCCCAGTTCATTTTTTCGTCTAATGTGACGCCAAGATATTTGAAACTAGCTACTTGTTCAATAGCTTGGCAATCGCATATAGTAGCATTGCAGTCATGCGCATGGTATTTTATTGGAGATAAGAACTTAAAACCTGAAAAATCAAAGTTGATATATTTTGTTTTACTGACATTTATTTCCATGTGATTTTTTACACACCAGTTTCTCAGCAGCACCAAGTCGTGTGTAATGCTTTCATAAATGACCTGCTCTCTTTGATGCGAGTAAAATAAAGCAACGTCGTCTGCAAAAGCATTTCCTTCCTCTGAATGGTAATTCCAAAAGGTCGTTTATGAAAATTAAAAATAAAGTGCTTGACGTCACTGAACCTTGTGGAACACCCGATCTTACAATGTGGGGTTGGCTGACATTGTTTTTAATTCTTACCTGTTGGTTCCTCTGAGTTAAATAGCTTTCAAACCAATTTAAGGCCACACCTCTGATACCGGCAGCTTCTAATTTGTTTAATAGAATTGTGTGATTCACAAAATCAAAAGCTTTTTTAAAGTCTATAAACAGCCCTGTAGTCTTTAAATTTAAGTTGCAGATGTTATAAATTTGTTCAGTAACTGTAATCAAAGCATCTTCTGTAGATTTACCTTTAATGAACCCAAATTGTCTGTTGCTAAAAAAGTTTAAATTATTTAAGAAATTTAACAAACGTATTTTACATATCTTTTCAAATATTTTAGAGAACACAGACAAAAGGCTTATTGGTCTTAGATTGTCAAGTTTCAAGTTATTACTTTTTTTCCATATTGGAACTACAATACTTGATTTCAAATTATGCGGAAAAACACCATTTACAAAACTTAAATTTATAACGTGGACTAAGGCAGGGGAAATTACATCTACACATCTTTTGACACAATCCACTGTTATGTTATCATAACCAGAGGATTTTTTGTTTTTTAGGCTAGTTATTACGGCAGTTACTTCTTCGACTGTAGTAGGTAATAAAAAAAATGATCGTGGTTGGATTTTAAGCGGCGGTAGAACACCAGATACGAACAATCACCAGGTACAAACCTATTCCTGTCATTTGTCCAGATTGTACAGAGATTAAGTAGTCGTTGATAACTTGAGCGACAACAGCTGGGTCAGAGATAAGCTTGTTATCATGTGATTCAATCTTATCCACAGTGCCCTTGCTTGTTCTACCTGTTAGACTATTTATTATTTTCCACTGCTGCGCTGTATCACCTTTGCAGCCCTCTAGTTTAGTTTCGTAAAATTGGTTTTTTGTAATAGCTATTTCATTACCTAAACTACTACTGAACCTACGAAAGTAGCTTTCAAAATGTGTATCATATGGCCTCCTCCTAAAAATGTTGTACAGTTTTTTCCGTTTTTTAATTTTATTTATGATACTTGATGAAATCCAAGGTGTAATCTTTTTTGCTTATTCAATTTACTATTTACATTTGTCTCTTTCATGCAATTCTCCAAAGTATCAACTATATATTATGAAAAAAGTTGAAACTAATATTTGTATCATTGTTATCAAAAACATTTTTCCAGCTTACTTCTTTTAACTTTTCGTTGAATAAATTTATATCAATGCATTTTTTTTGAACATCTGAATTTTCAAATGTTTCACTCTGTGTATCAAATACACCCTTATATTTAAGCCCTATAAAACAATGATCTGTTACACCTATATCAAAACAGCACTTTCAAAACTATTTACATCCTTAAACCTAATAAAAATATGGTCAATACATGTTTGAGAAGTACTGGTAATTCTAGTAGGACTGTTAATCATCGAGACAAATCCATTATTATTTAATAAACTGTGATATGCTAACGTTGCATTATCTATACTTAACAAATTTATATTGACATCACCTACATAAATAGCATTACCTGTAACATTCTCTAACAATTTTGACAGTTCTGAGGTAAATTCGTTTTCTGAAAATTTGTGTAATCTATAAAGGCAAAACAATTTGAAGAAACAACTTTTTAATTTAACATGAATAATTAGAATATCTGCAGTTTTAAAGTCAAAATGTAAAGTATCAATACTAAACGAGTTATTTACAAAACATGCTACTCCACCAGCTCTGTAAACATCATTACAACTAAAAAAGGCCTTAAAACCCGGTATGTTATATAAATTAGTTTCATCTGAGCCTATCCATATTTCACTCAAAATAATAAAATGAATTGTAGCCTTAATTTGATTTAATTCTAATAAAAAACTGTCAAAATTTTTTCTCAAACTACGTATATTTAGACACAATAAGTTAATTACAGTTGTTGTGTTTTTGTCGCAAAAAAGTTACTTAAATTGATAATTTTTGACGAACTATCTTCTGTAATAGTGAAAAAGAAGACTTAAATAGATTTTAATCCTTGTATTTAAAAAAGAAAAATTGAATACAACTAAATTAGCAAGAAAAATGTCAACCATGAAATGACTCATTGACTCACTTTTGATTTCACTTGAGCGCATTAAGTTCATCGTAGCTGTTGATTCTCTTGCAACGGTCCTTATCCTCCTTCCTCACAAAAAACTTCCCCTCCCGGTACCACGCGTAGGTGAATCCAACTTGTTTGCACTTTTCCTTCAGCGCCTTCAGGAACAGTTTGTTTTCTGGAGACAGATGCTCGCTGATGTACACTCGTTGATGTGTGAAGGTCGCATTGATCTGTTTGGCAGTGAGAGGAGTCTTTAATTCCTTATAATTCGAAATCCAGGTTTCCTTTACTACGCGTGCGGTGAACTGAACAATTATAGATTGCGAGCGGTCTTTCTTGAAGCTCGGGATCCTGTGTGCCGCCGAGATGTCGTTGCTATGCACCTCTACTCCAATCGCAGCTCCTACATCTTCAAGTATTTTACTAATATTCTCCCCTGCGGTTACCGGAACACCACTTATCTCAATGTTATTTTTTCTGGTATATTGCTCTAATTGACGAACTCTGTCCTTTAACGTGCCCACTTCATCATTCAGGACCACGTTATCCTTTTTAAGCTTTATAATTTCGTTTCTAGCAGTTGTCACTTCAGTGTTAATCTGTTGCATAAGTTTATTCATGCTGTCAAATTGATCTGATAAGAAATTCACTGAAGTGGAAAGAGTAGTCAATTTCTCCTGGGAAACCTTTTGCTCGTCACATACCTGCTTTTTTAACTCTCCTATGACACTGAGGAAGAAATCTTTGGTGATCACAGTATCCTGAGAGGTAGCACTGCTGGACGAGGAGCTTCGACAGTCTTTACATTTCCATTCTTTGCTGGTTCGCGTCTTTTTTCCTTCAACATCGTCCTTGATACAACGCGAATGAAACACTTTTTCACAACTTCCACCGCACTTAATGAATGGATCGGATGTCCCGGAGTCACACGGCTGCTTACAAACACCACAGATTGCCATTTTATTAAATTACTCGAATAAAGTCACAAACCATACACGAATATCCGATAACCACGTGGCAAATGAACACGTTACGGCGTGACGCGTAACGTTCGTATCGTTCGTTGCGTAGCGGCTACGAGAGCTCTTATCAGCTCGACTGACGGAGCTAGCTTGTACACCCTTGTACAAACTTGTGCACCCTTGAACACTTTTGTACACCCTTGTACACATTTGTACAACCTTGTACAAACTTAAACACACTTGTACAAACATGTACACACTTGAACAACCTTGTACACACTTGTACAACCTTGTACACACTTGTACAAGCTTGTTCACACTTGTACAACCTTGTACACACTTGTACAACCTTGTACACACTTGTACAAGCTTGTACACACTTGTACAACCTTGTACACACTTGTACAACCTTTTACACAATTGTAAAACCTTGTACACACTTGTACATTCTTGTACAAACTTGTACTTACTTGTACAACCTTGTACAAACTTGTACACACTTGTACAAACTTTTACATCCTTGTATACATTTGTACACCCTTGTACACACTTGTACAACCTTGTACAAACCTGTACACCCTTGTACACACTTGTACAAGCTTGTACACGATTGTACACCCTTGTACACACTTGTGCACCCTTGTACACACTTGTACACCCTTGTACACACATGTACAACCTTTTACAAACTTGTACACACTTGTACAAACTTGTACATTCTTGTACATACTTGTACACCCTTGTAAACACTTGTACAAAATTGTACAGACCTGTACACCCTTCAATTCAATTCAATTCAATTCAAACAATTTTATTCATGCAATTTTTAATTAAATACATAATCCCATGTGCCATGCAAAGCACGCGCGGGATGAAAAACACATTTTTATTACTGTAATACATTTCATTTTCTGGCAGCAAACAGTTAATTTTTTTCTTCTTTGTCACTTTACAGAACAGTGAGTAGACATTTCCTATTGCAACAGTTTTAATCATATAAATAACACTTATGTTATAAATAAACAATTTAGAATAAGTTAATAAGAACACGGTTTTTAGAAAGACAATAATTCTACATGCAAATATAAATAGTTATTTATCTAAAACAATGCTAAAAATAAGTTACAGATTATTTATGCTATATTATGATTGATAGAAAACAACAAAGCTTTTGACTTTATCACAGACCTTTTATCATAATAAACTTCATTACCAAACATTTTTACAAATGCATTAAAAAATTTTGGACCAAGACAACAAAACTGATGCCTACTAGTTTCCTTTTTAAAAAAGCTTTCTGCTAACAAGTAATATTGTGCTGATCGAGATATTCTATTGACAGGTTTCATTTTAAACATGTACGGATATTTAAAAACAAACATAATCAAACAGTATCAAACCCTTGTACACACTTGTACACCCTTGTACAAACTTGTGCACCCTTGTACACTTTTGTACACCCTTGTATACATTTGTACAAACTTGTACAAACTTGTACACACTTGTACAAACTTGTACACACTTGTACAAACTTGTACACCCTTGTACACACTTGTACAACCTTGTACACACTTGTACAACCTTGTACAAACCTGTACACCCTTGTACACACTTGTACAAGCTTGT
Source organism: Macrosteles quadrilineatus (assembly GCF_028750875.1). Classification (NCBI taxonomy): domain Eukaryota; kingdom Metazoa; phylum Arthropoda; class Insecta; order Hemiptera; family Cicadellidae; genus Macrosteles; species Macrosteles quadrilineatus. The sequence goes on along the minus strand of NW_026543343.1, from coordinate 13,390 downwards.
ACACGATTGTACACTCTTGTACACACTTGTGCAACCTTGTACACACTTGTACAACCTTGTACACACTTGTACAACCTTGTACACACTTGTTCAAGCTTGTACACACTTGCACAACCTTGTACACACTTGTACACCCTTGTACACACTTGTACAACCTTTTACAAACTTGTACACACTTGTACAAAATTGTACATTCTTGTACATACTTGTACACCCTTGTACACACTTGTACAACCTTGTACAAACCTGTACACCCTTGTACACACTTGTACAAGCTTGTACACACTTGTACAAGCTTGTACACACTTGTACACCCTTGTACAAACTTGTGCACCCTTGTACACTTTTGTACACCCTTGTACACATTTGTACAACCTTGTACAAACTTGTACACACTTGTACAAACTTGTACACACTTGTACAAACTTGTGTACACTTGTACAACCTTGTACACACGTGTACAACCTTGTACACACTTGTACAACCTTGTAAACACTTGTACAACCTCGTACACACTTGTACAACCTTGTACACACTTGTACAACCTTGTACACAATTGTAAAACCTTGTACACACTTGTACAACCTTGTACACACTTGTACACCCTTGTACACACTTGTACAAAATTTTACATTCTTGTACATACTTGTACACCCTTGTACACACTTGTACAACCTTGTACAAACCTGTACACCCTTGTACACACTTGTAACAAGCTTGTACACACTTGTACAAGCTTGTACACACTTGTACAAGCTTGTACACACTTGTACACCCTTGTACAAACTTGTGCACCCTTGAACACTTTTGTACACCCTTGTACACATTTGTACAACCTTGTACAAACTTAAACACACTTGTACAAACATGTACACACTTGAACAACCTTGTACACACTTGTACAAACCTTGTACACACTTGTACAAGCTTGTACACACTTGTACAACCTTGTACACACTTGTACAACCTTGTACACACTTGTACAAGCTTGTACACACTTGTACAACCTTGTACACACTTGTACAACCTTGTACAAACCTGTACACCCTTGTACACACTTGTACAAGCTTGTACACGATTGTACACCCTTGTACACACTTGTGCACCCTTGTACACACTTGTACACCCTTGTACACACTTGTACAACCTTTTACAAACTTGTACACACTTGTACAAACTTGTACATTCTTGTACATACTTGTACACCCTTGTAAACACTTGTACAACCTTGTACAAACCTGTACACCCTTGTACACACTTGTACAAGCTTGTACACACTTGTACAAGCTTGTACACACTTGTACACCCTTGTACAAACTTGTGCACCCTTGTACACTTTTGTACACCCTTGTATACATTTGTACAAACTTGTACAAACTTGTACACACTTGTACAAACTTGTACACACTTGTACAAACTTGTACACCCTTGTACACACTTGTACAACCTTGTACACACTTGTACAACCTTGTACACACTTGTACAACCTTGTACAAACCTGTACACCCTTGTACACACTTGTACAAGCTTGTACACGATTGTACACTCTTGTACACACTTGTGCAACCTTGTACACACTTGTACAACCTTGTACACACTTGTACAACCTTGTACACACTTGTTCAAGCTTGTACACACTTGTACAACCTTGTACACACTTGTACACCCTTGTACACACTTGTAAAACCTTGTACACACTTTTACAACCTTGTACACACTTGTACACCCTTGTACACACTTGTACAAAATTTTACATTCTTGTACATACTTGTACACCCTTGTACACACTTGTACAACCTTGTACAAACCTGTACACCCTTGTACACACTTGTACAAGCTTGTACACACTTGTACAAGCTTGTACACACTTGTACAAGCTTGTACACACTTGTACACCCTTGTACAAACTTGTGCACCCTTGAACACTTTTGTACACCCTTGTACACACTTGTACAACCTTGTACACACTTGTACAACCTTGTACACACTTGTACAACCTTGTACAAACCTGTACACCCTTGTACACACTTGTACAAGCTTGTACACGATTGTACACTCTTGTACACACTTGTGCAACCTTGTACACACTTGTACAACCTTGTACACACTTGTACAACCTTGTACACACTTGTTCAAGCTTGTACACACTTGTACAACCTTGTACACACTTGTACACCCTTGTACACACTTGTAAAACCTTGTACACACTTTTACAACCTTGTACACACTTGTACACCCTTGTACACACTTGTACAAAATTTTACATTCTTGTACATACTTGTACACCCTTGTACACACTTGTACAACCTTGTACAAACCTGTACACCCTTGTACACACTTGTACAAGCTTGTACACACTTGTACAAGCTTGTACACACTTGTACAAGCTTGTACACACTTGTACACCCTTGTACAAACTTGTGCACCCTTGAACACTTTTGTACACCCTTGTACACATTTGTACAACCTTGTACAAACTTAAACACACTTGTACAAACATGTACACACTTGAACAACCTTGTACACACTTGTACAAACCTTGTACACACTTGTACAAGCTTGTACACACTTGTACAACCTTGTACACACTTGTACAACCTTGTACACACTTGTACAAGCTTGTACACACTTGTACAACCTTGTACACACTTGTACAACCCTTGTACAAACCTGTACACCCTTGTACACACTTGTACAAGCTTGTACACGATTGTACACCCTTGTACACACTTGTGCACCCTTGTACACACTTGTACACCCTTGTACACACTTGTACAACCTTTTACAAACTTGTACACACTTGTACAAACTTGTACATTCTTGTACATACTTGTACACCCTTGTAAACACTTGTACAACCTTGTACAAACCTGTACACCCTTGTACACACTTGTACAAGCTTGTACACACTTGTACAAGCTTGTACACACTTGTACACCCTTGTACAAACTTGTGCACCCTTGTACACTTTTGTACACCCTTGTATACATTTGTACAAACTTGTACAAACTTGTACACACTTGTACAAACTTGTACACACTTGTACAAACTTGTACACCCTTGTACACACTTGTACAACCTTGTACACACTTGTACAACCTTGTACACACTTGTACAACCTTGTACAAACCTGTACACCCTTGTACACACTTGTACAAGCTTGTACACGATTGTACACTCTTGTACACACTTGTGCAACCTTGTACACACTTGTACAACCTTGTACACACTTGTACAACCTTGTACACACTTGTTCAAGCTTGTACACACTTGTACAACCTTGTACACACTTGTACACCCTTGTACACACTTGTACAACCTTTTACAAACTTGTACACACTTGTACAAAATTGTACATTCTTGTACATACTTGTACACCCTTGTACACACTTGTACACCCTTGTACAAACTTGTGCACCCTTGTACACTTTTGTACACCCTTGTACACATTTGTACAAACTTGTACAAACTTGTACACACTTGTACAAACTTGTACACACTTGTACAAACTTGTGTACACTTGTACAACCTTGTACACACTTGTACTACCTTGTACACACTTGTACAACCTTGTACACACTTGTACAACCTTGTACACACTTGTACAACCTTGTACACAATTGTAAAACCTTGTACACACGTGTACAACCTTGTACAAACTTGTACACACTTGTACAAACTTGTACACCCTTGTACACACTTGTACAACCTTGTACACACTTGTACAAATTTGTACAACCTTGTACAAACTTGTACACACTTGTACAACCTTGTACAAACTTGTACACACTTGTACACACTTTTACATCCTTGTACACATTTGTACACCCTTGTACACACTTGTACAACCTTTTACAAACTAAACTAAATGTATACAAGGGTGTACAAAAGTGTACAAGGGTGCACAAGTTTGTACAAGGGTGTACAAGTGTGTACAAGCTTGTACAAGTGTGTACAAGCTTGTACAAGTGTGTACAAGGGTGTACAGGTTTGTACAATTTTGTACAAGTGTTTACAAGGGTGTACAAGTATGTACAAGAATGTACAAGTTTGTACAAGTGTGTACAAGTTTTAAAAGGTTGTACATGTGTGTACAAGGGTGTACAAGTGTGTACAAGGGTGCACAAGTGTGTACAAGGGTGTACAATCGTGTACAAGCTTGTACAAGTGTGTACAAGGGTGTACAGGTTTGTACAAGGTTGTACAAGTGTGTACAAGGGTGTACAAATGTATACAAGGATGTAAAAGTTTGTACAAGTGTGTACAAGTTTGTACAAGGTTGTACAAGTAAGTACAAGTTTGTACAAGAATGTACAAGTGTGTACAAGGTTTTACAATTGTGTAAAAGGTTGTACAAGTGTGTACAAGGTTGTACAAGTGTGTACAAGCTTGTACAAGTGTGTACAAGGTTGTACAAGTGTGTTCAAGGTTGTACAAGTGTGTACAAGCTTGTACAAGTGTGTACAAGGTTGTACAAGTGTGTACAAGGTTGTTCAAGTGTGTACATGTTTGTACAAGTGTGTTTAAGTTTGTACAAGGTTGTACAAATGTGTACAAGGGTGTACAAAAGTGTTCAAGGGTGCACAAGTTTGTACAAGGGTGTACAAGTGTGTACAAGCTTGTACAAGTGTGTACAAGCTTGTACAAGTGTTGTTACAGGTTTGTACAAGGTTGTACAAGTGTGTACAAGGGTGTACAAGTATGTACAAGAATGTAAAATTTTGTACAAGTGTGTACAAGGGTGTACAATTGTGTACAAGGTTGTACAAGTGTGTACAAGGTTTTACAATTGTGTACAAGGTTGTACAAGTGTGTACAAGGTTGTAAAAGTGTGTACAAGGTTGTACAAGTGTACACAAGTTTGTACAAGTGTGTACAAGTTTGTACAAGTGTGTACAAGTTTGTACAAGGTTGTACAAATGTGTACAAGGGTGTACAAAAGTGTACAAGGGTGCACAAGTTTGTACAAGGGTGTAAAAGTGTGTACAAGCTTGTACAAGTGTGTACAAGTTTGTAAAAGGTTGTACAAGTGTGTACAAGGGTGTACAAGTGTGTACAAGGTTGTACAAGTGTGTACAAGCTTGAACAAGTGTGTACAAGGTTGTACAAGTGTGTACAAGGTTGTACAAGTGTGTACAAGGTTGCACAATTGTGTACAAGAGTGTACAATCGTGTACAAGCTTGTACAAGTGTGTACAAGGGTGTACAGGTTTGTACAAGGTTGTACAAGTGTGTACAAGGTTGTACAAGTGTGTACAAGGGTGTACAAGTTTGTACAAGTGTGTACAAGTTTGTACAAGTGTGTACAAGTTTGTACAAGTTTGTACAAATGTATACAAGGGTGTACAAAAGTGTACAAGGGTGCACAAGTTTGTACAAGGGTGTACAAGTGTGTACAAGCTTGTACAAGTGTGTACAAGCTTGTACAAGTGTGTACAAGGGTGTACAGGTTTGTACAATTTTGTACAAGTGTTTACAAGAGTGTACAAGTATGTACAAGAATGTACAAGTTTGTACAAGTGTGTACAAGTTTGTAAAAGGTTGTACATGTGTGTACAAGGGTGTACAAGTGTGTACAAGGGTGCACAAGTGTGTACAAGGGTGTACAATCGTGTACAAGCTTGTACAAGTGTGTACAAGTGTGTACAGGTTTGTACAAGGTTGTACAAGTGTGTACAAGGGTGTACAAATGTATACAAGGATGTAAAAGTTTGTACAAGTGTGTACAAGTTTGTACAAGGTTGTACAAGTAAGTACAAGTTTGTACAAGAATGTACAAGTGTGTACAAGGTTTTACAATTGTGTAAAAGGTTGTACAAGTGTGTACAAGGTTGTACAAGTGTATACAAGCTTGTACAAGTATGTACAAGGTTGTACAAGTGTGTACAAGGTTGTTCAAGTGTGTACATGTTTGTACAAGTGTGTTTAAAATTGTACAAGGTTGTACAAATGTGTACAAGGGTGTACAAAAGTGTTCAAGGGTGCACAAGTTTGTACAAGGTTGTACAAGTGTGTACAAGGGTGTACAAGTATGTACAAGAATGTAAAATTTTGTACAAGTGTGTACAAGGGTGTACAAGTGTGTACAAGGTTGTACAAGTGTGTACAAGGTTTTACAATTGTGTACAAGGTTGTACAAGTGTGTACAAGGTTGTACAAGTGTGTACGAGGTTGTACAAGTGTGTACAAGGTTGTACAAGTGTGTACAAGGTTGTACAAGTGTGTACAAGTTTGTACAAGTGTGTACAAGTTTGTACAAGGTTGTACAAATAAGACATCCCTCTAAATAACAAGACATCCCTCCAAATATTAAGACATCCCTCTAAATAACAAGACATCCCTCTAAATAACAAGACATCTCTCTAATAAACTAGACATTCCGCTAAATATTAAGACATCCCTCTAAATAACAAGACATCCCTCCAAATACCAAGACATCCCTCTAAATATTAAGACATCCCTCCAAATAACAAGACAACCCTTAAAAAAACAAGACATCCCTCTAAATAACAAGACATCCCTCTAAATAACAAGACATCCCTCTAAATATTAAGATATCCCTCCAAATAACAAGACATCCCTCTAAATATTAAAACATCCCTCTAAATAACAAGACATCCCTCTAAATATTAAGACATCCCTTTAAATAACAAGACATCTCTCTAAATAACAAGACATCTCTCTAAATAACAAGACATCCCACTAAATAACAAGACGTCCCTCTAAATAACAAGACATCCCTTTTAAATAACAAGACATTCCTCTAAATAACAAGACATCCCTCTAAATAACAAGACATCCCTCCAAATAAAAAGACATCCCTCTAAATAGCAAGACATCCCTCTAAATAACAAGACATCCCTCCAAATAACAAGATATCCTCTAAATAACAAGACATTCCTCCAAATAACAAGACTTCCCTCCAAATAAGAAGACATCCCTCTAAATAACAAGACATCCCTCTAAATACCAAGACAACCCTCTAAAAAACAAGACATCCCTCCAAATAACAAGACAACCCTCTAAAAAACAAGACATCCCTCTAAATAAAAAGACATCTCTCCAAATAACAAGACATCCCTCTAAATAACAAGACATCCCACTAAAAAACAAGACATCCCTCTAAATATTAAGACATCCCTCTAAATAACAAGACATCCCTCCAAATATTAAGACATCCCTCTAAATAACAAGACATCCCTCTAAATAACAAGACATCCCTCTAATAAACTAGACATTCCGCTAAATATTAAGACATCCCTCTAAATAACAAGACATCCCTCTAAATAACAAGACATCCCTCCAAATATGAAGACATCCCTCTAAATAACAAGACATCCCTCTAAATAACAAGACATCCCTCTAAATAACAAGACATCTCTCTAAATATTAAGACATCCCTTCAAATAACAAGACATCCCTCTAAATAACAAGACATCCCTCTAAATAACAAGACATCCCTCTAAATAACAAGACATCCCTCTAAATAACAAGACGTCCCTCTAAAAAACAAGACATCCCTCTAAATATTAAGACATCAATTTAAATAACAAGACATCCCTCCAAATAACAAGACAACCCTCTAAAAAACAAAAAAACCCTCTAAATAACAAGACATCTCTCTGAAAAACAAGACATCCCTCTAAATATCAAGACATCCCTCTAAATAACAAGACATCCATCTATATAACAAGACATTCCTCTAAATATTAAGACATCCCTCTAAATAACAAGACATACCTGTAAATAACAAGACATCCCTCTAAATAACAAGACATCCCATCTAAATTACAACACAACCCTCTAAAAAACAAGACATCCCTCCAAATAACAAGACAACCCTCTAAAAAACAAGACATCCCTCTAATAACAAGACATCCCTCTAAATAACAAGACATCCCTCTAATAAACTAGACATTCCGCTAAATATTAAGACATCCCTCTAAATAACAAGACATCCCTCTAAATACCAAGACATCCCTCTAAATATTAAGACATCCCTCCAAATAACAAGACAACCCTTTAAAAAACAAGACATCCCTCTAAATAACAAGACATCCTTCTAAATAACAAGACATCCCTCTAAATATTAAGACATCCCTTCAAATAACAAGACATCCCTCTAAATATTAAGACATCCCTCTAAATAACAAGACATCTCTCTAAATATTAAGACATCCCTTTAAATAACAAGACATCTCTCTAAATAACAAGACATCCCTCTAAATAACAAGACATCCCACTAAATAACAAGACATCCCTCTAAATAACAAGACATCCCTTTTAAATAACAAAGACATTCCTCTAAATAACAAGACATCCCTCTAAATAACAAGACATCCCTCCAAATAAAAAGACATCCCTCTAAATAGCAAGACATCCCTCTAATAAACAAGACATTCCGCTAAATATTAAGACATCCCTCTAAATAACAAGACATCCCTCTAAATATTAAGACATCCCTTTAAATAACAAGACATCTCTCTAAATAACAAGACATCCCTCTAAATAACAAGACATCCCACTAAATAACAAGACATCCCTCTAAATAACAAGACATCCCTTTTAAATAACAAGACATTCCTCTAAATAACAAGACATCCCTCTAAATAACAAGACATCCCTCCAAATAAAAAGACATCCCTCTAAATAGCAAGACATCCCTCTAATAAACAAGACATTCCGCTAAATATTAAGACATCCCTCTAAATAACAAGACATCCCATCTAAATTACAAGACAACCCTCGAAAAAACAAGACATCCCTCCAAATAACAAGACAACCCTCTAAAAAACAAGACATCCCTCTAAATAAAAAGACATCTCTCCAAATAACAAGACATCCCTCTAAATAACAAGACATCCCACTAAAAAACAAGACATCCCTCTAAATATTAAGACATCCCTCTAAATAACAAGACATCCCTCCAAATATTAAGACATCCCTCTAAATAACAAGACATCCCTCTAAATAACAAGACATCCCTCTAATAAACTAGACATTCCGCTAAATATTAAGACATCCCTCTAAATAACAAGACATCCCTCCAAATACCAAGACATCCCTCTAAATATTAAGACATCCCTCCAAATAACAAGAAAACCCTTTAAAAAACAAGACATCCCTCTAAATAACAAGACATCCCTCTAAATAACAAGACATCACTCTAAATATTAAGACATCCCTCTAAATAACAAGACATCCCTCTAAATATTAAGACATCCCTCTAAATAACAAGACATCCCTCTAAATATTAAGACATCCCTTTAAATAACAAGACATCCCTCTAAATAACAAGACATCCCTCTAAATAACAAGACATCCCACTAAATAACAAGACGTCCCTCTAAATAACAAGACATCCCTTTTAAATAACAAGACATTCCTCTAAATAACAAGACATCCCTCTAAATAACAAGACATCCCTCTAAATAACAAGACATCCCTCTAAATATTAAGACATCCCTTCAAATAACAAGACATCCCTCTAAATATTAAGACATCCCTTTAAATAACAAGACATCCCTCTAAATATTAAGACATCCCTCCAAATAACAAGACATCCCTCTAAATAACAAGACATCCCTCTAAATATTAAGACATCCCTTCAAATAACAAGACATCCCTCTAAATATTAAGACATCCCTCTAAATAACAAGACATCCCTCTAAATATTAAGACATCCCTTTAAATAACAAAACATCTCTCTAAATAACAAGACATCCCTCTAAATAACAAGACATCCCTCTAAATATTAAGACATCCCTCCAAATAACAAGACATCCCTCTAAATATTAAGACATCCCTCTAAATAACAAGACATCCCTCTAAATATTAAGACATCCCTTTAAATAACAAGACATCTCTCTAAATAACAAGACATCCCTCTAAATAACAAGACATCCCACTAAATAACAAGACATCCCTCTAAATAACAAGACAACCCTTTTAAATAACAAGACATTCCTCTAAATAACAAGACATCCCTCTAAATAACAAGACATCCCTCCAAATAACAAGAAATCCCTCAAAATAGCAAGACATCCCTCTAAATATTAAGACATCCCTTCAAATAACAAGACATCCCTCTAAATAACAAGACATCCCTCTAAATAACAAGACATCCCTCTAAATAAAAAGACATCCCTCTAAATAACTAGACATCCCTCCAAATACCAAGACATCCCTCTAAATAACAAGACATCCCTCTAAATAAAAAGACATCCCTCTAAATAACTAGACATCCCTCCAAATACCAAGACATCCCTCTAAATAACAAGACATCCCTCTAAATAACAAAACATACCTCCAAATAACAAGACATCCCTCTAAATTATAAGACATCCCTCTTAATATCAAGCATCCCTCCAAATAACAAGACATCCCTCTAAATAACAAGACATCCCTCCAAATATTAAGACATCCCTCTAAATAACAAGACATCCCTCTAAATAACAAGACATCTCTCTAAATATTAAGACATCCCTTCAAATAACAAGACATCCCTCTAAAAAACAAGACATCCCTCTAAATAACAAGACATCCCTCTAAATAACAAGACATCCCTCTAAATAACAAGACATCCCTCTAAAAAACAAGACATCCCTCTAAATATTAAGACATCAATCTAAATAACAAGACATCCCTCCAAATAACAAGACAACCCTCTAAAAAACAAAAAAACCCTCTAAATAACAAGACATCCCTCTAAATAACAAGACATCCCACTAAAAAACAAGACATCCCTCTAAATATTAAGACATCCCTCTAAATAACAAGACATCCCTCCAAATATTAAGACATCCCTCTAAATAACAAGACATCCCTCTAAATAACAAGACATCCCTCTAATAAACTAGACATTCCGCTAAATATTAAGACATCCCTCTAAATAACAAGACATCCCTCCAAATACCAAGACATCCCTCTAAATATTAAGACATCCCTCCAAATAACAAGACATCCCTCTAAATATTAAGACATCCCTCTAAATAACAAGACATCCCTCTAAATATTAAGACATCCCTTTAAATAACAAGACATCTCTCTAAATAACAAGACATCCCTCTAAATAACAAGACATCCCACTAAATAACAAGACGTCCCTCTAAATAACAAGACATCCCTTTTAAATAACAAGACATTCCTCTAAATAACAAGACATCCCTCTAAATAACAAGACATCCCTCCAAATAAAAAGACATCCCTCTAAATAGCAAGACATCCCTCTAAATAACAAGACATCCCTCCAAATAACAAGATATCCCTCTAAATAACAAGACATTCCTCCAAATAACAAGACTTCCCTCCAAATAAGAAGACATCCCTCTAAATAACAAGACATCCCTCTAAATAACAAGACATCCCTCTAAATACCAAGACATCCCTCTTAATATTAAGACATCCCTCCAAATAACAAGACAACCCTTTAAAAAACAAGACATCCCTCTAAATAACAAGACATCCCTCTAAATAACAAGACATCCCTCTAAATATTAAGACATCCCTTTAAATAACAAGACATCTCTCTAAATAACAAGACATCCCTCTAAATAACAAGACATCCCACTAAATAACAAGACATCCCTCTAAATAACAAGACATCCCTTTTAAATAACAAGACATTCCTCTAAATAACAAGACATCCCTCTAAATAACAAGACATCCCTCCAAATAACAAGAAATCCCTCAAAATAGCAAGACATCCCTCTAAATATTAAGACATCCCTTCAAATAACAAGACATCCCTCTAAATAACAAGACATCCCTCTAAATAACAAGACATCCCTCTAAATAAAAAGACATCCCTCTAAATAACTAGACATCCCTCCAAATACCAAGACATCCCTCTAAATAACAAGACATCCCTCTAAATAAAAAGACATCCCTCTAAATAACTAGACATCCCTCCAAATACCAAGACATCCCTCTAAATAACAAGACATCCCTCTAAATAACAAGACATAACTCCAAATAACAAGACATCCCTCTAAATTATAAGACATCCCTCTTAATAACAAGCATCCCTCCAAATAACAAGACATCCCTCTAAATAACAAGACATCCCTCCAAATATGAAGACATCCCTCCAAATATGAAGACATCCCTCTAAATAACAAGACATCCCTCTAAATAACAAGACATCCCTCTAAATAACAAGACATCTCTCTAAATATTAAGACATCCCTTCAAATAACAAGACATCCCTCTAAATAACAAGACATCCCTCTAAATAACAAGACATCCCTCTAAATAACAAGACATCCCTCTAAATAACAAGACATCCCTCTAAATAACAAGACATCCCTTTTAAATAACAAGACATTCCTCTAAATAACAAGACATCCCTCTAAATAACAAGACATCCCTCCAAATAAAAAGACATCCCTCTAAATATTAAGACATCAATCTAAATAACAAGACATCCCTCCAAATAACAAGACAACCCTCTAAAAAACAAAAAAAACCCTCTAAATAACAAGACATCTCTCTAAAAAACAAGACATCCCTCTAAATATCAAGACGTCCCTCTAAATAACAAGACATCCATCTATATAACAAGACATTCCTCTAAATATTAAGACATCCCTCTAAATAAAAAGACATACCTGTAAATAACAAGACATCCCTCTAAATAACAAGACATCCCATCTAAATTACAAGACAACCCTCTAAAAAACAAGACATCCCTTAAGACATTCCGCTAAATATTAAGACATCCCTCTAAATAACAAGACATCCCTCTAAATACCAAGACATCCCTCTAAATATTAAGACATCCCTCCAAATAACAAGACAACCCTTTAAAAAACAAGACATCCCTCTAAATAACAAGACATCCCTCTAAATAACAAGACATCCCTCTAAATAACAAGACATCCCTCTAAATATTAAGACATCCCTTCAAATAACAAGACATCCCTCTAAATATTAAGACATCCCTCTAAATAACAAGACATCCCTCTAAATATTAAGACATCCCTTTAAATAACAGGACATCTCTCTAAATAACAAGACATCCCTCTAAATAACAAGACATCCCACTAAATAACAAGACATCCCTCTAAATAACAAGACATCCCTTTTAAATAACAAGACATTCCTCTAAATAACAAGACATGACTCTAAATAACAAGACATCCCTCCAAATAAAAAGACATCCCTCTAAATAGCAAGACATCCCTCTAATAAACAAGACATTCCGCTAAATATTAAGACATCCCTCTAAATATTAAGACATCCCTTTAAATAACAAGACATCTCTCTAAATAACAAGACATCCCTCTAAATAACAAGACATCCCACTAAATAACAAGACATCCCTCTAAATAACAAGACATCCCTTTTAAATAACAAGACATTCCTCTAAATAACAAGACATCCCTCTAAA
>NW_026543342.1:0-33711 GCF_028750875.1 Macrosteles quadrilineatus | reverse complement strand
TCAAGCTTTGCGTTTGCAATGGTGGAGGACAAAGTTTGATAAAATTTGCTTCTTTAAATTGACGGTATACTATGGTATTACACATCTACCATAGCCATAATGTTTTACCTCTTCACCTAAACAATAAAGAAAAATAAAGTATTACAAATTTTAAAAATCACAAATTATTCATGACATTAAAAACATAAACATAACTGTAAACAATCCTACTTTGACAGTTCTCATTGCGTAATGAAAAAAAAAAACAGTGCTGCACCCTGTTGGTAAATCGTATAACTTTTTAATGCTTTTGTATGTCATAGAACCAACTTTTTTAGTTGAAACAGCTGACTAAATTCTTTAATTCCCTTTAAATATGAATACTCATAAGGTTAACATGGGGAACTACAGAGCCACTGGGGCGGAGCCCGAAGGGATTTTTGAGATAAGAATATGCCTATATGTTAATCGGGAATGTGAGCTATCATCATGCGAAATTTCAGCCCAATCCATCCAGTGGTTTATGCGTGATTGACCTTCAAACACACAAACAAACACACAAACTTTCACATTTATAATATTAGTAAGATAAGTCTAAAACTGTAGGCTAAACAGTAGAATAAATTTCATTATTTATAGTATGGTCAAATGGGAAAAGAACCAATAAATAAAGATTTTATGCATTGACTTTTTTAAAGGATCCTTGTAGCTTGTAACATAAGTTTTCATGAAAATGTATGATCTTTCATTTATACATTTTATAATTTAGTATTACAACTAGTCGTCTATCAGAATAATTTAAAATTCGAATAAAAACAATCCTTAGAAACACTGTGTAGTTAAAAATTTACTTTTACAGTTGCAATAAAAGTAAAATAATGTACGTACAAAATAAGATCACTTAGATTAGATACCCAAACAACATTTTGGTGCACACAATATAATTGTTGTACTATATTATAGTACAGTATTGAGTGAACTATTTGGCATATTAAATGCTGAATTTAACCACGACTGAAACATTAGCATAATGTTTCCTGGTCAACATGCCGATTATATTGGTTTTAACAAGAGATTTGTCCTACTATAATCGATACAATGTTGCATACAATTTTGTATTACAATAATTATTATAACTATATGCAGATTGCTCACAAATCGTAATATTTAAAGTTCTGTAATCACATCCTATTTGAATATGACCTAGTTTCTCAAGCAACACATATAACCCTTAATATGTGCTAGCTTACCTTAAATTATATATTACTGTATTAAAGTGTCCAACAGAAAAAGAGGTTTACTACAGTTTACAAATACTTTAAACGAGTTTTACAGAAACGAATTCCTAAATAGATATTACTTCCCTATTAGTAAGGGGACGTGATAGTTTAGTCAGCAAAAAACGTTGTTAGGCTAAGTAAATTTTAAAACCATTCTAATTAAAAAAGGAAAGTTCTTACCAAAATAATTAATATTATTAAATGTTCCAATGAAAATAAAATAAAAACTTAGTGTACGTATTTTGAGCTTTCAAAGTTCATCGCTTCTAATTTTAGTCCTGAGAAGGATTGTGTCTTAACCGATTGCTGTTTTTGAAATTCTAATAATTTAATTGACTTTTTAACGAAAGGTTCAC
The DNA here is from genome assembly GCF_028750875.1 of Macrosteles quadrilineatus. Taxonomy (NCBI): domain Eukaryota; kingdom Metazoa; phylum Arthropoda; class Insecta; order Hemiptera; family Cicadellidae; genus Macrosteles; species Macrosteles quadrilineatus. The sequence goes on along the minus strand of NW_026543342.1, from coordinate 32,096 downwards.
TGCAGGTGGTGAGTGTATTCCCAGACTCTAGTTAGGCTATTCTCTAAGGTTCCAGAACAACAATTTATAAAAAGTATTACATGCAATAAATATCAAAACAAAGAGAACAATTTACTACTACAGTAGAAAAACCACAATTTCGTCACATATTTACAATAAATATACAAAAACGATAAAACGGCAAAATTGTTTATCTGTATTAAAGTGTGTTTTTAAATGCAATTAATGGAAGCGTCAGGAGGGATATTATCGCTAGAAGAAGAATTTCTTTACAATGAATGATTACAGCATCGTAATTACTTTTTAAGAAAATCTTCCATCTAGAAAATTAGGGGTTTACAACATTAATGTAGTATTACATTGGACGCCCGTCATGATTTTATTTTTTAATTTTTTATTATTATTTGGAATATTGTAAAATGAATACTATAAAAAATATATTTTTGTACAAGGTGGTCTTACAAGCAATTATAAACGAAAAGTTACGCTGCTTTAAGATTAAATCATTTTCGATAATGATTATGCAGTTTCACATGACAAGATTATTCTGATGTTTCAACTAAAAATGTTAAATAGTAGTGACATTGTGATTTTAAAATATTAAAAATTATTCATCTTTGTGTATTTAATATACCATAAGGAATAACTTTTGTCCCAAACGAAGAATAACAAATAACGTATTAGTAGACTTGTCAGTCGTCCGCCTTCAAATGAGGGTGTTGTGAGTTCTGTTGCAAAGGGACAAAGGGGCATTACAAAAATAATATAGATAGCCTACCTACAACTTCAACTTCATTTAACCTAAATTGATTTCAAAGCGTTACACAAAAATATCACTTTAATTCAGGTAAATTTAATCTATTTCGATTTAAAAATGCAACGTCAGAGACAGGACTCAATTTAAATTTCAATACCACAAACGTACTGCACTATCATGTTTGCATTTACCTAAAATTGACAATTTATCTGCAGTTTTATTCTATAACTGTGACACTTAGTTCTAGAATACAGAAAAAACAACTTTGGATTTTAATTTATACCATAATCTAAAATGACTTTGGTTTTGATAAACGTGGGTTTACTTAAGGATCGATATTTTATCATAGATTTTTCTCGCCTCAACTATTGCATATAATAATTATATCCTAGCCATGTTTTATTTATTCAAAGTAATTATGTAAATACAATTAATTTAAAAAGAAATTTCGAAATAATCCATTTTTTATTTTATATTAACCAAATAAATCCACTATATACTACCCATAGGTAAACATTGATTTAAAAATATATTAGTTCAAATATTAAACTTTGTACGCTAAATTGAATGAAATAATCGTTTTATATTTTTATGGTTTATTGGTACGATTAACTGATTCGTAAGTATATTTAACTAGATGTTCAATAAAAAAAGGAACAAGGGCTGTAACTAACATTGCTACTGTTAGGATAATTAATATCTCTTACATATTCTTTTGATAATTAATTGATTGTTTATTTACTTTAATTGGGCATATATAATATTTTTAAGTTTTAAGAGGAGAACTCGGGAAGCAAAACTAAGATGGATACGTTAACTCAATGATAGGTTAACAACTTTTTTAAATCGTATATTTGATCAAAGCTACCAACCAAAGACCAGTTAATTAAAGTTTTCAACCCTGTTAAAGCTAAAATAAACATTACTGTGAATAACAACGTGCTGTCGGTTAATATTTCTGTTTGAAAAGTACGAGAAAAAACTGTTTTAATATTTAAACTCTACTTCATTTGTGTATTGGAGTCGTACTTAGATTCTAGGAAAACAAATGTTTTTTTTGTATGTATTAAAATGTTATGGGATATCCCTCTGGAGTTTTCAAACGAATTGCGGTCTAAAAATACGATTATAAACAGTGTTTGCAAACAACAAACTACAGCAAAGAGCTTTGTAAATAATGCATTCATTTTATCTGTGCAAGACGCATACATGTTCTATGAAATAAAAATGAAACAAAATAAGGGCACTCCATTCGTATAAAGGGTTAAAAATAACCCCTCGTAATTGGTTGGAATCTTTATGGTATTTCGTTATCAAATATGTGTCAAAATCTACTTTTGTCGAGGAGAACTATTAAATATAAAGCAGGTCTATTAAATGTGATCTTTCAATTTAACAATTTTTATTTTCGGCCGAAAGGAACAGCGTTCTTTGTCACCTCCACATATAATTTCTAATTGTTCTCGTTCTATTGCGTTTTATGCATACGAACAAAGACATACATGATAAAAGAGATGTAAATGATGTAGTGTATGCCGTGTGTCCCATAATAGTCACCCCTGATTAATTTTTAAATGGATGTATAGATATATCTCATGTTTGTTTTAGGGCACCATTTAACAAAAGCACTTAGACTCTAAACAATAAAGTGGTCCCAAAACCACACAATTAATCCTAATCATCTGATAGGTATCATCATGAAATTAGCCAAAAACGCGTCTTTTAATGTGGCTTTTGTTAGGCATTTGACCTAAACAGTCCCGTGTCTTTACAAGCCACCTGTGACGACAAGACTAGGAGGAAAATTACAACTAAGAAAACAGTCTCCAACCTCCCAGCTATCCTATGAAAACACACTGTGTGTTTAATAGCGAAGCCTCATGTTATGATGGAAAACAACAACCTACATTTTCTTCTGATCACATTTTAAGGATTCCTTTGTAGAAAAATATGCTTAATAAACAAAATTATATAATCAACACAGATTTAAATGAATATTCATGGAATTCAAGAGTCAAGATACGCAAACATTAGGGTCAAAAACCTTCACCAGGGGTTTAATATTCTCGACAGCTTTACTGCAGCACTATATTTTGGGAATTTTTATCATTTTGTTGAGTAGTATTTTTTAATAAAAAGTAAATGTGTACCAAACATTATTTCCTTCCATGTTTTCTTCCACATTATTTTAGTTGTCGATGAATTAACGTGTGATATTTAATGCATAATATCATAGCCACCTCTAATACATAATATAGTAATATAGTATATACATAATATAGATAATATAGTAGCCATATTTTGGTAAGTTAACGTAGATATTATAAAAATAACAATAACAAAAACAGAGTTTCTTGAACTTTTTTTATAAATGGGTTGAATAAGACGAATTAGTTCTTTCAGTTACGTCAACTAAGGCTCCTAAATGCTGGTCCCACATGGTGTGAACAATGTTATCACTCCCCTAGTAAACCTAATTCTTATTTATATTCATTGAATAAAACATTTAATCAGGCAAATGGAAATTTTCTGAGTCTGCAGTGTAGCTGTGGCGTAGTTGTTTTACTCATTAAATAAAGTTAAATTTTAAGATTTTATAGTATCACACTATTATAATTTAGATACCCAAACAACATTTTGGTGCACACAATATAATTGTTGTACTATATTATAGTACAGTATTGAGTGAACTATTTGGCATATTAAATGCTGAATTTAACCACGACTGAATATTCTCGTGTATTTATTTGGGCTTTTAACCCTTTCAGTGCTATGAAACGATATATCGTTGTTTTAAAAAAACCCTAAGGGATATAGAGAGGAAGGTTATTTAAAAAAAAAATAGCAAAACGGCCATTGGTGACCTGCATGTTCATAGGATACACTACCAACCACTTAGCTAAAAGATTCGCCCAATCCGATGATTTCGAGGTGTATGTCTAAACCAAGGATTATGAACACCTCACTATGCCCCAGTGGTTGTAGTATATCGCTACAAACACACAGGTCACCAATTATTTGCCACACAGGACGGGATTCGAACCCGAGCAGACGAATGCCACTGGCCAAGTGACACACGCCCTAGCCTTCTCGGCTATCTGTGCTTGAAGACTGGGGAGTCAAAACCCGGTATTTAAGCTGTCGCCACCGATTGCGAACAGATGGCGCTGCAGATAGTTGTTCAATGCGTTACTAGGTAGCAGCACCAGCTAGTCACGGACTATTTAGATGCAATCTTTTAGTTTTAGTAGTAGTAAATGTGTTCCTGAGACTTTGCTGCAAAACATTAGTTTCCCTAAAATTGCTATATTACAATAACCTCGTCCAACTAAATCAGGGTTAAATTCAATATTACATTGTAAACTATATGTCTTTTGATTTTGTGAGATTTCGGTTTCAAATAATGCTATCAGAACATAAAAATTTATAGGAAAACCAGGAAAATTACAACAAAAACTAAGTTTTATTTGATGTTTACTACAAATACCGGGATTTATCTTTCTTATATATTTTCTTATTGTGTTATTATTCAAAATTAGCCTAATTAATAAAACAGTGACAGCATGACAGTTAAAATTCAACAACGGGTAATGGAATTAAAAGGCAAACAAAAAAGTCTTATAAAATATGAATTATTGGCCTAGCACTGAAAGGGTTAAAAAAGTGGAAAATATTTTAACGTCCTTGTGATTGCAATTTCAACACACAATTTTTGCTACCAATTCCCCTATAAAATCTAGATGATTGATGGCAAAATGTCAAGTTGTTAATTGGTTTTGTGGCTTTACTTGGATGAAATTATTTATCATCAGTGAGTTACTTTATAATTAACATTTTTTGCTACACCACGTCACATTTAAGGTGATATTGATTTTGTGATTGATGATATTTGTATTAATTACTTAATACACGCGATGAAATTAACAATCGAGCTTTTCTTGCCTTTCAGCTCTGATTAAAACGCTCTAGCACAATTTATTTTACTATGTTATTTTATTTAACAAGCACGATAGTCAATATATTTAATACAAATATACTAGAGAACAAAAGAGCTTTGACTATTATACAGTAAACGTATTTTATGTTGCACCTAGACCCTGATTAGTTTTGTTCAGGTTTAAATGTTAGACCATAAAAAAAATATTTAATTCTTTTGTTTAAGTCGACATTCACCCAGACGAGCAAGGCTTACAATTAACTGTGATATCCAAAACAATAAATTCCTTGCATACACGAATATTTGGATTTTAGATCGCTTTCATATTGTCATTTCTAGTATTTCCATCTAAAAACTTATTGCTAAAAAAATTTTACACTCTCAACGATTAATCTTAACAATTAAATTGATACATTCAAAAAAACAAACTCAAATGTTTATTTAATTAACTGTAGCATGGTAATTTAAAATTATATAAAATTATATAATTAAAGTGTATAATTAAGTTAAAGTGCCTGCCACAAACCGCCGTAGAAATATAGGACATTAAGAAATCTTTGTTCAAAAAAAGAAAAAAAAATGTAAATTATTTGTTTGTTAGCCTTATTGTATCAATTGGACCTCACCGACAAGTTTTATAAACTTGGTGAGGCCAAGCTGTTGTAATTTTCAGAATAAATATATTTGTATTTGTATTTTGTATTTTTGTATATTATTTAAAATTATGTATATTTCACATTTTAAAATTGGGATCAAAATGTGGTAGTGGTATATAGTGGTTACAGCTCAACAAAATAACAGAAAAGAATCTTCAGTGCAAAAATACATTCCTACCACCAGTATAGTCACCCCTACAGAATATTATAGAATATTATACAGAATATTATATTAAATTGGGATTCTGTGGCCCCCAAATGGACCTACTGGCCTAGATCTTGGTTTATGATTCTAAGGTTAAGTACAACTTATTGCACTTGGACGCCATATAAAATCACACTAAACACAACATTCTTAATTGACTTAAATGACACACATTTTGGTACTTGACGGAATGCAATGTTTTTTTTTCAAGTTTTACTAACATAAATACTAATTGTTTATGCTATGAGCTGAGTAATACACATCAATTTCAAGTACTAAATAGTATTTTATCACCAATACTTTGTCAAAAGAGTTAAAATTATTATTATCTACTAGCAGAGTACCCGTCCTTCGTACGGGGTTGTCATATAAGTTTAAATTGCTTATTGCAGTTATACTCAAGCTTTGCGTTTGCAATGGTGGAGGACAAAGTTTGATAAAATTTGCTTCTTTAAATTGACGGTATACTATGGTATTACACATCTACCATAGCCATAATGTTTTACCTCTTCACCTAAACAATAAAGAAAAATAAAGTATTACAAATTTTAAAAATCACAAATTATTCATGACATTAAAAACATAAACATAACTGTAAACAATCCTACTTTGACAGTTCTCATTGCGTAATGAAAAAAAAAAACAGTGCTGCACCCTGTTGGTAAATCGTATAACTTTTTAATGCTTTTGTATGTCATAGAACCAACTTTTTTAGTTGAAACAGCTGACTAAATTCTTTAATTCCCTTTAAATATGAATACTCATAAGGTTAACATGGGGAACTACAGAGCCACTGGGGCGGAGCCCGAAGGGATTTTTGAGATAAGAATATGCCTATATGTTAATCGGGAATGTGAGCTATCATCATGCGAAATTTCAGCCCAATCCATCCAGTGGTTTATGCGTGATTGACCTTCAAACACACAAACAAACACACAAACTTTCACATTTATAATATTAGTAAGATAAGTCTAAAACTGTAGGCTAAACAGTAGAATAAATTTCATTATTTATAGTATGGTCAAATGGGAAAAGAACCAATAAATAAAGATTTTATGCATTGACTTTTTTAAAGGATCCTTGTAGCTTGTAACATAAGTTTTCATGAAAATGTATGATCTTTCATTTATACATTTTATAATTTAGTATTACAACTAGTCGTCTATCAGAATAATTTAAAATTCGAATAAAAACAATCCTTAGAAACACTGTGTAGTTAAAAATTTACTTTTACAGTTGCAATAAAAGTAAAATAATGTACGTACAAAATAAGATCACTTAGATTAGATACCCAAACAACATTTTGGTGCACACAATATAATTGTTGTACTATATTATAGTACAGTATTGAGTGAACTATTTGGCATATTAAATGCTGAATTTAACCACGACTGAAACATTAGCATAATGTTTCCTGGTCAACATGCCGATTATATTGGTTTTAACAAGAGATTTGTCCTACTATAATCGATACAATGTTGCATACAATTTTGTATTACAATAATTATTATAACTATATGCAGATTGCTCACAAATCGTAATATTTAAAGTTCTGTAATCACATCCTATTTGAATATGACCTAGTTTCTCAAGCAACACATATAACCCTTAATATGTGCTAGCTTACCTTAAATTATATATTACTGTATTAAAGTGTCCAACAGAAAAAGAGGTTTACTACAGTTTACAAATACTTTAAACGAGTTTTACAGAAACGAATTCCTAAATAGATATTACTTCCCTATTAGTAAGGGGACGTGATAGTTTAGTCAGCAAAAAACGTTGTTAGGCTAAGTAAATTTTAAAACCATTCTAATTAAAAAAGGAAAGTTCTTACCAAAATAATTAATATTATTAAATGTTCCAATGAAAATAAAATAAAAACTTAGTGTACGTATTTTGAGCTTTCAAAGTTCATCGCTTCTAATTTTAGTCCTGAGAAGGATTGTGTCTTAACCGATTGCTGTTTTTGAAATTCTAATAATTTAATTGACTTTTTAACGAAAGGTTCACTGCAGGTGGTGAGTGTATTCCCAGACTCTAGTTAGGCTATTCTCTAAGGTTCCAGAACAACAATTTATAAAAAGTATTACATGCAATAAATATCAAAACAAAGAGAACAATTTACTACTACAGTAGAAAAACCACAATTTCGTCACATATTTACAATAAATATACAAAAACGATAAAACGGCAAAATTGTTTATCTGTATTAAAGTGTGTTTTTAAATGCAATTAATGGAAGCGTCAGGAGGGATATTATCGCTAGAAGAAGAATTTCTTTACAATGAATGATTACAGCATCGTAATTACTTTTTAAGAAAATCTTCCATCTAGAAAATTAGGGGTTTACAACATTAATGTAGTATTACATTGGACGCCCGTCATGATTTTATTTTTTAATTTTTTATTATTATTTGGAATATTGTAAAATGAATACTATAAAAAATATATTTTTGTACAAGGTGGTCTTACAAGCAATTATAAACGAAAAGTTACGCTGCTTTAAGATTAAATCATTTTCGATAATGATTATGCAGTTTCACATGACAAGATTATTCTGATGTTTCAACTAAAAATGTTAAATAGTAGTGACATTGTGATTTTAAAATATTAAAAATTATTCATCTTTGTGTATTTAATATACCATAAGGAATAACTTTTGTCCCAAACGAAGAATAACAAATAACGTATTAGTAGACTTGTCAGTCGTCCGCCTTCAAATGAGGGTGTTGTGAGTTCTGTTGCAAAGGGACAAAGGGGCATTACAAAAATAATATAGATAGCCTACCTACAACTTCAACTTCATTTAACCTAAATTGATTTCAAAGCGTTACACAAAAATATCACTTTAATTCAGGTAAATTTAATCTATTTCGATTTAAAAATGCAACGTCAGAGACAGGACTCAATTTAAATTTCAATACCACAAACGTACTGCACTATCATGTTTGCATTTACCTAAAATTGACAATTTATCTGCAGTTTTATTCTATAACTGTGACACTTAGTTCTAGAATACAGAAAAAACAACTTTGGATTTTAATTTATACCATAATCTAAAATGACTTTGGTTTTGATAAACGTGGGTTTACTTAAGGATCGATATTTTATCATAGATTTTTCTCGCCTCAACTATTGCATATAATAATTATATCCTAGCCATGTTTTATTTATTCAAAGTAATTATGTAAATACAATTAATTTAAAAAGAAATTTCGAAATAATCCATTTTTTATTTTATATTAACCAAATAAATCCACTATATACTACCCATAGGTAAACATTGATTTAAAAATATATTAGTTCAAATATTAAACTTTGTACGCTAAATTGAATGAAATAATCGTTTTATATTTTTATGGTTTATTGGTACGATTAACTGATTCGTAAGTATATTTAACTAGATGTTCAATAAAAAAAGGAACAAGGGCTGTAACTAACATTGCTACTGTTAGGATAATTAATATCTCTTACATATTCTTTTGATAATTAATTGATTGTTTATTTACTTTAATTGGGCATATATAATATTTTTAAGTTTTAAGAGGAGAACTCGGGAAGCAAAACTAAGATGGATACGTTAACTCAATGATAGGTTAACAACTTTTTTAAATCGTATATTTGATCAAAGCTACCAACCAAAGACCAGTTAATTAAAGTTTTCAACCCTGTTAAAGCTAAAATAAACATTACTGTGAATAACAACGTGCTGTCGGTTAATATTTCTGTTTGAAAAGTACGAGAAAAAACTGTTTTAATATTTAAACTCTACTTCATTTGTGTATTGGAGTCGTACTTAGATTCTAGGAAAACAAATGTTTTTTTTGTATGTATTAAAATGTTATGGGATATCCCTCTGGAGTTTTCAAACGAATTGCGGTCTAAAAATACGATTATAAACAGTGTTTGCAAACAACAAACTACAGCAAAGAGCTTGCTGGTCCCACATGGTGTGAACAATGTTATCACTCCCCTAGTAAACCTAATTCTTATTTATATTCATTGAATAAAACATTTAATCAGGCAAATGGAAATTTTCTGAGTCTGCAGTGTAGCTGTGGCGTAGTTGTTTTACTCATTAAATAAAGTTAAATTTTAAGATTTTATAGTATCACACTATTATAATTTAGATACCCAAACAACATTTTGGTGCACACAATATAATTGTTGTACTATATTATAGTACAGTATTGAGTGAACTATTTGGCATATTAAATGCTGAATTTAACCACGACTGAATATTCTCGTGTATTTATTTGGGCTTTTAACCCTTTCAGTGCTATGAAACGATATATCGTTGTTTTAAAAAAACCCTAAGGGATATAGAGAGGAAGGTTATTTAAAAAAAAAATAGCAAAACGGCCATTGGTGACCTGCATGTTCATAGGATACACTACCAACCACTTAGCTAAAAGATTCGCCCAATCCGATGATTTCGAGGTGTATGTCTAAACCAAGGATTATGAACACCTCACTATGCCCCAGTGGTTGTAGTATATCGCTACAAACACACAGGTCACCAATTATTTGCCACACAGGACGGGATTCGAACCCGAGCAGACGAATGCCACTGGCCAAGTGACACACGCCCTAGCCTTCTCGGCTATCTGTGCTTGAAGACTGGGGAGTCAAAACCCGGTATTTAAGCTGTCGCCACCGATTGCGAACAGATGGCGCTGCAGATAGTTGTTCAATGCGTTACTAGGTAGCAGCACCAGCTAGTCACGGACTATTTAGATGCAATCTTTTAGTTTTAGTAGTAGTAAATGTGTTCCTGAGACTTTGCTGCAAAACATTAGTTTCCCTAAAATTGCTATATTACAATAACCTCGTCCAACTAAATCAGGGTTAAATTCAATATTACATTGTAAACTATATGTCTTTTGATTTTGTGAGATTTCGGTTTCAAATAATGCTATCAGAACATAAAAATTTATAGGAAAACCAGGAAAATTACAACAAAAACTAAGTTTTATTTGATGTTTACTACAAATACCGGGATTTATCTTTCTTATATATTTTCTTATTGTGTTATTATTCAAAATTAGCCTAATTAATAAAACAGTGACAGCATGACAGTTAAAATTCAACAACGGGTAATGGAATTAAAAGGCAAACAAAAAAGTCTTATAAAATATGAATTATTGGCCTAGCACTGAAAGGGTTAAAAAAGTGGAAAATATTTTAACGTCCTTGTGATTGCAATTTCAACACACAATTTTTGCTACCAATTCCCCTATAAAATCTAGATGATTGATGGCAAAATGTCAAGTTGTTAATTGGTTTTGTGGCTTTACTTGGATGAAATTATTTATCATCAGTGAGTTACTTTATAATTAACATTTTTTGCTACACCACGTCACATTTAAGGTGATATTGATTTTGTGATTGATGATATTTGTATTAATTACTTAATACACGCGATGAAATTAACAATCGAGCTTTTCTTGCCTTTCAGCTCTGATTAAAACGCTCTAGCACAATTTATTTTACTATGTTATTTTATTTAACAAGCACGATAGTCAATATATTTAATACAAATATACTAGAGAACAAAAGAGCTTTGACTATTATACAGTAAACGTATTTTATGTTGCACCTAGACCCTGATTAGTTTTGTTCAGGTTTAAATGTTAGACCATAAAAAAAATATTTAATTCTTTTGTTTAAGTCGACATTCACCCAGACGAGCAAGGCTTACAATTAACTGTGATATCCAAAACAATAAATTCCTTGCATACACGAATATTTGGATTTTAGATCGCTTTCATATTGTCATTTCTAGTATTTCCATCTAAAAACTTATTGCTAAAAAAATTTTACACTCTCAACGATTAATCTTAACAATTAAATTGATACATTCAAAAAAACAAACTCAAATGTTTATTTAATTAACTGTAGCATGGTAATTTAAAATTATATAAAATTATATAATTAAAGTGTATAATTAAGTTAAAGTGCCTGCCACAAACCGCCGTAGAAATATAGGACATTAAGAAATCTTTGTTCAAAAAAAGAAAAAAAAATGTAAATTATTTGTTTGTTAGCCTTATTGTATCAATTGGACCTCACCGACAAGTTTTATAAACTTGGTGAGGCCAAGCTGTTGTAATTTTCAGAATAAATATATTTGTATTTGTATTTTGTATTTTTGTATATTATTTAAAATTATGTATATTTCACATTTTAAAATTGGGATCAAAATGTGGTAGTGGTATATAGTGGTTACAGCTCAACAAAATAACAGAAAAGAATCTTCAGTGCAAAAATACATTCCTACCACCAGTATAGTCACCCCTACAGAATATTATAGAATATTATACAGAATATTATATTAAATTGGGATTCTGTGGCCCCCAAATGGACCTACTGGCCTAGATCTTGGTTTATGATTCTAAGGTTAAGTACAACTTATTGCACTTGGACGCCATATAAAATCACACTAAACACAACATTCTTAATTGACTTAAATGACACACATTTTGGTACTTGACGGAATGCAATGTTTTTTTTTCAAGTTTTACTAACATAAATACTAATTGTTTATGCTATGAGCTGAGTAATACACATCAATTTCAAGTACTAAATAGTATTTTATCACCAATACTTTGTCAAAAGAGTTAAAATTATTATTATCTACTAGCAGAGTACCCGTCCTTCGTACGGGGTTGTCATATAAGTTTAAATTGCTTATTGCAGTTATACTCAAGCTTTGCGTTTGCAATGGTGGAGGACAAAGTTTGATAAAATTTGCTTCTTTAAATTGACGGTATACTATGGTATTACACATCTACCATAGCCATAATGTTTTACCTCTTCACCTAAACAATAAAGAAAAATAAAGTATTACAAATTTTAAAAATCACAAATTATTCATGACATTAAAAACATAAACATAACTGTAAACAATCCTACTTTGACAGTTCTCATTGCGTAATGAAAAAAAAAAACAGTGCTGCACCCTGTTGGTAAATCGTATAACTTTTTAATGCTTTTGTATGTCATAGAACCAACTTTTTTAGTTGAAACAGCTGACTAAATTCTTTAATTCCCTTTAAATATGAATACTCATAAGGTTAACATGGGGAACTACAGAGCCACTGGGGCGGAGCCCGAAGGGATTTTTGAGATAAGAATATGCCTATATGTTAATCGGGAATGTGAGCTATCATCATGCGAAATTTCAGCCCAATCCATCCAGTGGTTTATGCGTGATTGACCTTCAAACACACAAACAAACACACAAACTTTCACATTTATAATATTAGTAAGATAAGTCTAAAACTGTAGGCTAAACAGTAGAATAAATTTCATTATTTATAGTATGGTCAAATGGGAAAAGAACCAATAAATAAAGATTTTATGCATTGACTTTTTTAAAGGATCCTTGTAGCTTGTAACATAAGTTTTCATGAAAATGTATGATCTTTCATTTATACATTTTATAATTTAGTATTACAACTAGTCGTCTATCAGAATAATTTAAAATTCGAATAAAAACAATCCTTAGAAACACTGTGTAGTTAAAAATTTACTTTTACAGTTGCAATAAAAGTAAAATAATGTACGTACAAAATAAGATCACTTAGATTAGATACCCAAACAACATTTTGGTGCACACAATATAATTGTTGTACTATATTATAGTACAGTATTGAGTGAACTATTTGGCATATTAAATGCTGAATTTAACCACGACTGAAACATTAGCATAATGTTTCCTGGTCAACATGCCGATTATATTGGTTTTAACAAGAGATTTGTCCTACTATAATCGATACAATGTTGCATACAATTTTGTATTACAATAATTATTATAACTATATGCAGATTGCTCACAAATCGTAATATTTAAAGTTCTGTAATCACATCCTATTTGAATATGACCTAGTTTCTCAAGCAACACATATAACCCTTAATATGTGCTAGCTTACCTTAAATTATATATTACTGTATTAAAGTGTCCAACAGAAAAAGAGGTTTACTACAGTTTACAAATACTTTAAACGAGTTTTACAGAAACGAATTCCTAAATAGATATTACTTCCCTATTAGTAAGGGGACGTGATAGTTTAGTCAGCAAAAAACGTTGTTAGGCTAAGTAAATTTTAAAACCATTCTAATTAAAAAAGGAAAGTTCTTACCAAAATAATTAATATTATTAAATGTTCCAATGAAAATAAAATAAAAACTTAGTGTACGTATTTTGAGCTTTCAAAGTTCATCGCTTCTAATTTTAGTCCTGAGAAGGATTGTGTCTTAACCGATTGCTGTTTTTGAAATTCTAATAATTTAATTGACTTTTTAACGAAAGGTTCACTGCAGGTGGTGAGTGTATTCCCAGACTCTAGTTAGGCTATTCTCTAAGGTTCCAGAACAACAATTTATAAAAAGTATTACATGCAATAAATATCAAAACAAAGAGAACAATTTACTACTACAGTAGAAAAACCACAATTTCGTCACATATTTACAATAAATATACAAAAACGATAAAACGGCAAAATTGTTTATCTGTATTAAAGTGTGTTTTTAAATGCAATTAATGGAAGCGTCAGGAGGGATATTATCGCTAGAAGAAGAATTTCTTTACAATGAATGATTACAGCATCGTAATTACTTTTTAAGAAAATCTTCCATCTAGAAAATTAGGGGTTTACAACATTAATGTAGTATTACATTGGACGCCCGTCATGATTTTATTTTTTAATTTTTTATTATTATTTGGAATATTGTAAAATGAATACTATAAAAAATATATTTTTGTACAAGGTGGTCTTACAAGCAATTATAAACGAAAAGTTACGCTGCTTTAAGATTAAATCATTTTCGATAATGATTATGCAGTTTCACATGACAAGATTATTCTGATGTTTCAACTAAAAATGTTAAATAGTAGTGACATTGTGATTTTAAAATATTAAAAATTATTCATCTTTGTGTATTTAATATACCATAAGGAATAACTTTTGTCCCAAACGAAGAATAACAAATAACGTATTAGTAGACTTGTCAGTCGTCCGCCTTCAAATGAGGGTGTTGTGAGTTCTGTTGCAAAGGGACAAAGGGGCATTACAAAAATAATATAGATAGCCTACCTACAACTTCAACTTCATTTAACCTAAATTGATTTCAAAGCGTTACACAAAAATATCACTTTAATTCAGGTAAATTTAATCTATTTCGATTTAAAAATGCAACGTCAGAGACAGGACTCAATTTAAATTTCAATACCACAAACGTACTGCACTATCATGTTTGCATTTACCTAAAATTGACAATTTATCTGCAGTTTTATTCTATAACTGTGACACTTAGTTCTAGAATACAGAAAAAACAACTTTGGATTTTAATTTATACCATAATCTAAAATGACTTTGGTTTTGATAAACGTGGGTTTACTTAAGGATCGATATTTTATCATAGATTTTTCTCGCCTCAACTATTGCATATAATAATTATATCCTAGCCATGTTTTATTTATTCAAAGTAATTATGTAAATACAATTAATTTAAAAAGAAATTTCGAAATAATCCATTTTTTATTTTATATTAACCAAATAAATCCACTATATACTACCCATAGGTAAACATTGATTTAAAAATATATTAGTTCAAATATTAAACTTTGTACGCTAAATTGAATGAAATAATCGTTTTATATTTTTATGGTTTATTGGTACGATTAACTGATTCGTAAGTATATTTAACTAGATGTTCAATAAAAAAAGGAACAAGGGCTGTAACTAACATTGCTACTGTTAGGATAATTAATATCTCTTACATATTCTTTTGATAATTAATTGATTGTTTATTTACTTTAATTGGGCATATATAATATTTTTAAGTTTTAAGAGGAGAACTCGGGAAGCAAAACTAAGATGGATACGTTAACTCAATGATAGGTTAACAACTTTTTTAAATCGTATATTTGATCAAAGCTACCAACCAAAGACCAGTTAATTAAAGTTTTCAACCCTGTTAAAGCTAAAATAAACATTACTGTGAATAACAACGTGCTGTCGGTTAATATTTCTGTTTGAAAAGTACGAGAAAAAACTGTTTTAATATTTAAACTCTACTTCATTTGTGTATTGGAGTCGTACTTAGATTCTAGGAAAACAAATGTTTTTTTTGTATGTATTAAAATGTTATGGGATATCCCTCTGGAGTTTTCAAACGAATTGCGGTCTAAAAATACGATTATAAACAGTGTTTGCAAACAACAAACTACAGCAAAGAGCTTTGTAAATAATGCATTCATTTTATCTGTGCAAGACGCATACATGTTCTATGAAATAAAAATGAAACAAAATAAGGGCACTCCATTCGTATAAAGGGTTAAAAATAACCCCTCGTAATTGGTTGGAATCTTTATGGTATTTCGTTATCAAATATGTGTCAAAATCTACTTTTGTCGAGGAGAACTATTAAATATAAAGCAGGTCTATTAAATGTGATCTTTCAATTTAACAATTTTTATTTTCGGCCGAAAGGAACAGCGTTCTTTGTCACCTCCACATATAATTTCTAATTGTTCTCGTTCTATTGCGTTTTATGCATACGAACAAAGACATACATGATAAAAGAGATGTAAATGATGTAGTGTATGCCGTGTGTCCCATAATAGTCACCCCTGATTAATTTTTAAATGGATGTATAGATATATCTCATGTTTGTTTTAGGGCACCATTTAACAAAAGCACTTAGACTCTAAACAATAAAGTGGTCCCAAAACCACACAATTAATCCTAATCATCTGATAGGTATCATCATGAAATTAGCCAAAAACGCGTCTTTTAATGTGGCTTTTGTTAGGCATTTGACCTAAACAGTCCCGTGTCTTTACAAGCCACCTGTGACGACAAGACTAGGAGGAAAATTACAACTAAGAAAACAGTCTCCAACCTCCCAGCTATCCTATGAAAACACACTGTGTGTTTAATAGCGAAGCCTCATGTTATGATGGAAAACAACAACCTACATTTTCTTCTGATCACATTTTAAGGATTCCTTTGTAGAAAAATATGCTTAATAAACAAAATTATATAATCAACACAGATTTAAATGAATATTCATGGAATTCAAGAGTCAAGATACGCAAACATTAGGGTCAAAAACCTTCACCAGGGGTTTAATATTCTCGACAGCTTTACTGCAGCACTATATTTTGGGAATTTTTATCATTTTGTTGAGTAGTATTTTTTAATAAAAAGTAAATGTGTACCAAACATTATTTCCTTCCATGTTTTCTTCCACATTATTTTAGTTGTCGATGAATTAACGTGTGATATTTAATGCATAATATCATAGCCACCTCTAATACATAATATAGTAATATAGTATATACATAATATAGATAATATAGTAGCCATATTTTGGTAAGTTAACGTAGATATTATAAAAATAACAATAACAAAAACAGAGTTTCTTGAACTTTTTTTATAAATGGGTTGAATAAGACGAATTAGTTCTTTCAGTTACGTCAACTAAGGCTCCTAAATGCTGGTCCCACATGGTGTGAACAATGTTATCACTCCCCTAGTAAACCTAATTCTTATTTATATTCATTGAATAAAACATTTAATCAGGCAAATGGAAATTTTCTGAGTCTGCAGTGTAGCTGTGGCGTAGTTGTTTTACTCATTAAATAAAGTTAAATTTTAAGATTTTATAGTATCACACTATTTAACTAAAAATGATTAATGGTCGTAAACCTTGAAAGTAACCGTCGATTTCCATGGGTTTCGCCTATTTTTGATAAATAAAAAGCTAAATATAATTAACCAAAAATAACTCAAAAACCGTTAGGCTTAGAGAAGAATTATAAATACAAAAAATTTGTTTTTTTAGATATTATAGTACAGTATTGAGTGAACTATTTGGCATATTAAATGCTGAATTTAACCACGACTGAATATTCTCGTGTATTTATTTGGGCTTTTAACCCTTTCAGTGCTATGAAACGATATATCGTTGTTTTAAAAAAACCCTAAGGGATATAGAGAGGAAGGTTATTTAAAAAAAAAATAGCAAAACGGCCATTGGTGACCTGCATGTTCATAGGATACACTACCAACCACTTAGCTAAAAGATTCGCCCAATCCGATGATTTCGAGGTGTATGTCTAAACCAAGGATTATGAACACCTCACTATGCCCCAGTGGTTGTAGTATATCGCTACAAACACACAGGTCACCAATTATTTGCCACACAGGACGGGATTCGAACCCGAGCAGACGAATGCCACTGGCCAAGTGACACACGCCCTAGCCTTCTCGGCTATCTGTGCTTGAAGACTGGGGAGTCAAAACCCGGTATTTAAGCTGTCGCCACCGATTGCGAACAGATGGCGCTGCAGATAGTTGTTCAATGCGTTACTAGGTAGCAGCACCAGCTAGTCACGGACTATTTAGATGCAATCTTTTAGTTTTAGTAGTAGTAAATGTGTTCCTGAGACTTTGCTGCAAAACATTAGTTTCCCTAAAATTGCTATATTACAATAACCTCGTCCAACTAAATCAGGGTTAAATTCAATATTACATTGTAAACTATATGTCTTTTGATTTTGTGAGATTTCGGTTTCAAATAATGCTATCAGAACATAAAAATTTATAGGAAAACCAGGAAAATTACAACAAAAACTAAGTTTTATTTGATGTTTACTACAAATACCGGGATTTATCTTTCTTATATATTTTCTTATTGTGTTATTATTCAAAATTAGCCTAATTAATAAAACAGTGACAGCATGACAGTTAAAATTCAACAACGGGTAATGGAATTAAAAGGCAAACAAAAAAGTCTTATAAAATATGAATTATTGGCCTAGCACTGAAAGGGTTAAAAAAGTGGAAAATATTTTAACGTCCTTGTGATTGCAATTTCAACACACAATTTTTGCTACCAATTCCCCTATAAAATCTAGATGATTGATGGCAAAATGTCAAGTTGTTAATTGGTTTTGTGGCTTTACTTGGATGAAATTATTTATCATCAGTGAGTTACTTTATAATTAACATTTTTTGCTACACCACGTCACATTTAAGGTGATATTGATTTTGTGATTGATGATATTTGTATTAATTACTTAATACACGCGATGAAATTAACAATCGAGCTTTTCTTGCCTTTCAGCTCTGATTAAAACGCTCTAGCACAATTTATTTTACTATGTTATTTTATTTAACAAGCACGATAGTCAATATATTTAATACAAATATACTAGAGAACAAAAGAGCTTTGACTATTATACAGTAAACGTATTTTATGTTGCACCTAGACCCTGATTAGTTTTGTTCAGGTTTAAATGTTAGACCATAAAAAAAATATTTAATTCTTTTGTTTAAGTCGACATTCACCCAGACGAGCAAGGCTTACAATTAACTGTGATATCCAAAACAATAAATTCCTTGCATACACGAATATTTGGATTTTAGATCGCTTTCATATTGTCATTTCTAGTATTTCCATCTAAAAACTTATTGCTAAAAAAATTTTACACTCTCAACGATTAATCTTAACAATTAAATTGATACATTCAAAAAAACAAACTCAAATGTTTATTTAATTAACTGTAGCATGGTAATTTAAAATTATATAAAATTATATAATTAAAGTGTATAATTAAGTTAAAGTGCCTGCCACAAACCGCCGTAGAAATATAGGACATTAAGAAATCTTTGTTCAAAAAAAGAAAAAAAAATGTAAATTATTTGTTTGTTAGCCTTATTGTATCAATTGGACCTCACCGACAAGTTTTATAAACTTGGTGAGGCCAAGCTGTTGTAATTTTCAGAATAAATATATTTGTATTTGTATTTTGTATTTTTGTATATTATTTAAAATTATGTATATTTCACATTTTAAAATTGGGATCAAAATGTGGTAGTGGTATATAGTGGTTACAGCTCAACAAAATAACAGAAAAGAATCTTCAGTGCAAAAATACATTCCTACCACCAGTATAGTCACCCCTACAGAATATTATAGAATATTATACAGAATATTATATTAAATTGGGATTCTGTGGCCCCCAAATGGACCTACTGGCCTAGATCTTGGTTTATGATTCTAAGGTTAAGTACAACTTATTGCACTTGGACGCCATATAAAATCACACTAAACACAACATTCTTAATTGACTTAAATGACACACATTTTGGTACTTGACGGAATGCAATGTTTTTTTTTCAAGTTTTACTAACATAAATACTAATTGTTTATGCTATGAGCTGAGTAATACACATCAATTTCAAGTACTAAATAGTATTTTATCACCAATACTTTGTCAAAAGAGTTAAAATTATTATTATCTACTAGCAGAGTACCCGTCCTTCGTACGGGGTTGTCATATAAGTTTAAATTGCTTATTGCAGTTATACTCAAGCTTTGCGTTTGCAATGGTGGAGGACAAAGTTTGATAAAATTTGCTTCTTTAAATTGACGGTATACTATGGTATTACACATCTACCATAGCCATAATGTTTTACCTCTTCACCTAAACAATAAAGAAAAATAAAGTATTACAAATTTTAAAAATCACAAATTATTCATGACATTAAAAACATAAACATAACTGTAAACAATCCTACTTTGACAGTTCTCATTGCGTAATGAAAAAAAAAAACAGTGCTGCACCCTGTTGGTAAATCGTATAACTTTTTAATGCTTTTGTATGTCATAGAACCAACTTTTTTAGTTGAAACAGCTGACTAAATTCTTTAATTCCCTTTAAATATGAATACTCATAAGGTTAACATGGGGAACTACAGAGCCACTGGGGCGGAGCCCGAAGGGATTTTTGAGATAAGAATATGCCTATATGTTAATCGGGAATGTGAGCTATCATCATGCGAAATTTCAGCCCAATCCATCCAGTGGTTTATGCGTGATTGACCTTCAAACACACAAACAAACACACAAACTTTCACATTTATAATATTAGTAAGATAAGTCTAAAACTGTAGGCTAAACAGTAGAATAAATTTCATTATTTATAGTATGGTCAAATGGGAAAAGAACCAATAAATAAAGATTTTATGCATTGACTTTTTTAAAGGATCCTTGTAGCTTGTAACATAAGTTTTCATGAAAATGTATGATCTTTCATTTATACATTTTATAATTTAGTATTACAACTAGTCGTCTATCAGAATAATTTAAAATTCGAATAAAAACAATCCTTAGAAACACTGTGTAGTTAAAAATTTACTTTTACAGTTGCAATAAAAGTAAAATAATGTACGTACAAAATAAGATCACTTAGATTAGATACCCAAACAACATTTTGGTGCACACAATATAATTGTTGTACTATATTATAGTACAGTATTGAGTGAACTATTTGGCATATTAAATGCTGAATTTAACCACGACTGAAACATTAGCATAATGTTTCCTGGTCAACATGCCGATTATATTGGTTTTAACAAGAGATTTGTCCTACTATAATCGATACAATGTTGCATACAATTTTGTATTACAATAATTATTATAACTATATGCAGATTGCTCACAAATCGTAATATTTAAAGTTCTGTAATCACATCCTATTTGAATATGACCTAGTTTCTCAAGCAACACATATAACCCTTAATATGTGCTAGCTTACCTTAAATTATATATTACTGTATTAAAGTGTCCAACAGAAAAAGAGGTTTACTACAGTTTACAAATACTTTAAACGAGTTTTACAGAAACGAATTCCTAAATAGATATTACTTCCCTATTAGTAAGGGGACGTGATAGTTTAGTCAGCAAAAAACGTTGTTAGGCTAAGTAAATTTTAAAACCATTCTAATTAAAAAAGGAAAGTTCTTACCAAAATAATTAATATTATTAAATGTTCCAATGAAAATAAAATAAAAACTTAGTGTACGTATTTTGAGCTTTCAAAGTTCATCGCTTCTAATTTTAGTCCTGAGAAGGATTGTGTCTTAACCGATTGCTGTTTTTGAAATTCTAATAATTTAATTGACTTTTTAACGAAAGGTTCACTGCAGGTGGTGAGTGTATTCCCAGACTCTAGTTAGGCTATTCTCTAAGGTTCCAGAACAACAATTTATAAAAAGTATTACATGCAATAAATATCAAAACAAAGAGAACAATTTACTACTACAGTAGAAAAACCACAATTTCGTCACATATTTACAATAAATATACAAAAACGATAAAACGGCAAAATTGTTTATCTGTATTAAAGTGTGTTTTTAAATGCAATTAATGGAAGCGTCAGGAGGGATATTATCGCTAGAAGAAGAATTTCTTTACAATGAATGATTACAGCATCGTAATTACTTTTTAAGAAAATCTTCCATCTAGAAAATTAGGGGTTTACAACATTAATGTAGTATTACATTGGACGCCCGTCATGATTTTATTTTTTAATTTTTTATTATTATTTGGAATATTGTAAAATGAATACTATAAAAAATATATTTTTGTACAAGGTGGTCTTACAAGCAATTATAAACGAAAAGTTACGCTGCTTTAAGATTAAATCATTTTCGATAATGATTATGCAGTTTCACATGACAAGATTATTCTGATGTTTCAACTAAAAATGTTAAATAGTAGTGACATTGTGATTTTAAAATATTAAAAATTATTCATCTTTGTGTATTTAATATACCATAAGGAATAACTTTTGTCCCAAACGAAGAATAACAAATAACGTATTAGTAGACTTGTCAGTCGTCCGCCTTCAAATGAGGGTGTTGTGAGTTCTGTTGCAAAGGGACAAAGGGGCATTACAAAAATAATATAGATAGCCTACCTACAACTTCAACTTCATTTAACCTAAATTGATTTCAAAGCGTTACACAAAAATATCACTTTAATTCAGGTAAATTTAATCTATTTCGATTTAAAAATGCAACGTCAGAGACAGGACTCAATTTAAATTTCAATACCACAAACGTACTGCACTATCATGTTTGCATTTACCTAAAATTGACAATTTATCTGCAGTTTTATTCTATAACTGTGACACTTAGTTCTAGAATACAGAAAAAACAACTTTGGATTTTAATTTATACCATAATCTAAAATGACTTTGGTTTTGATAAACGTGGGTTTACTTAAGGATCGATATTTTATCATAGATTTTTCTCGCCTCAACTATTGCATATAATAATTATATCCTAGCCATGTTTTATTTATTCAAAGTAATTATGTAAATACAATTAATTTAAAAAGAAATTTCGAAATAATCCATTTTTTATTTTATATTAACCAAATAAATCCACTATATACTACCCATAGGTAAACATTGATTTAAAAATATATTAGTTCAAATATTAAACTTTGTACGCTAAATTGAATGAAATAATCGTTTTATATTTTTATGGTTTATTGGTACGATTAACTGATTCGTAAGTATATTTAACTAGATGTTCAATAAAAAAAGGAACAAGGGCTGTAACTAACATTGCTACTGTTAGGATAATTAATATCTCTTACATATTCTTTTGATAATTAATTGATTGTTTATTTACTTTAATTGGGCATATATAATATTTTTAAGTTTTAAGAGGAGAACTCGGGAAGCAAAACTAAGATGGATACGTTAACTCAATGATAGGTTAACAACTTTTTTAAATCGTATATTTGATCAAAGCTACCAACCAAAGACCAGTTAATTAAAGTTTTCAACCCTGTTAAAGCTAAAATAAACATTACTGTGAATAACAACGTGCTGTCGGTTAATATTTCTGTTTGAAAAGTACGAGAAAAAACTGTTTTAATATTTAAACTCTACTTCATTTGTGTATTGGAGTCGTACTTAGATTCTAGGAAAACAAATGTTTTTTTTGTATGTATTAAAATGTTATGGGATATCCCTCTGGAGTTTTCAAACGAATTGCGGTCTAAAAATACGATTATAAACAGTGTTTGCAAACAACAAACTACAGCAAAGAGCTTTGTAAATAATGCATTCATTTTATCTGTGCAAGACGCATACATGTTCTATGAAATAAAAATGAAACAAAATAAGGGCACTCCATTCGTATAAAGGGTTAAAAATAACCCCTCGTAATTGGTTGGAATCTTTATGGTATTTCGTTATCAAATATGTGTCAAAATCTACTTTTGTCGAGGAGAACTATTAAATATAAAGCAGGTCTATTAAATGTGATCTTTCAATTTAACAATTTTTATTTTCGGCCGAAAGGAACAGCGTTCTTTGTCACCTCCACATATAATTTCTAATTGTTCTCGTTCTATTGCGTTTTATGCATACGAACAAAGACATACATGATAAAAGAGATGTAAATGATGTAGTGTATGCCGTGTGTCCCATAATAGTCACCCCTGATTAATTTTTAAATGGATGTATAGATATATCTCATGTTTGTTTTAGGGCACCATTTAACAAAAGCACTTAGACTCTAAACAATAAAGTGGTCCCAAAACCACACAATTAATCCTAATCATCTGATAGGTATCATCATGAAATTAGCCAAAAACGCGTCTTTTAATGTGGCTTTTGTTAGGCATTTGACCTAAACAGTCCCGTGTCTTTACAAGCCACCTGTGACGACAAGACTAGGAGGAAAATTACAACTAAGAAAACAGTCTCCAACCTCCCAGCTATCCTATGAAAACACACTGTGTGTTTAATAGCGAAGCCTCATGTTATGATGGAAAACAACAACCTACATTTTCTTCTGATCACATTTTAAGGATTCCTTTGTAGAAAAATATGCTTAATAAACAAAATTATATAATCAACACAGATTTAAATGAATATTCATGGAATTCAAGAGTCAAGATACGCAAACATTAGGGTCAAAAACCTTCACCAGGGGTTTAATATTCTCGACAGCTTTACTGCAGCACTATATTTTGGGAATTTTTATCATTTTGTTGAGTAGTATTTTTTAATAAAAAGTAAATGTGTACCAAACATTATTTCCTTCCATGTTTTCTTCCACATTATTTTAGTTGTCGATGAATTAACGTGTGATATTTAATGCATAATATCATAGCCACCTCTAATACATAATATAGTAATATAGTATATACATAATATAGATAATATAGTAGCCATATTTTGGTAAGTTAACGTAGATATTATAAAAATAACAATAACAAAAACAGAGTTTCTTGAACTTTTTTTATAAATGGGTTGAATAAGACGAATTAGTTCTTTCAGTTACGTCAACTAAGGCTCCTAAATGCTGGTCCCACATGGTGTGAACAATGTTATCACTCCCCTAGTAAACCTAATTCTTATTTATATTCATTGAATAAAACATTTAATCAGGCAAATGGAAATTTTCTGAGTCTGCAGTGTAGCTGTGGCGTAGTTGTTTTACTCATTAAATAAAGTTAAATTTTAAGATTTTATAGTATCACACTATTTAACTAAAAATGATTAATGGTCGTAAACCTTGAAAGTAACCGTCGATTTCCATGGGTTTCGCCTATTTTTGATAAATAAAAAGCTAAATATAATTAACCAAAAATAACTCAAAAACCGTTAGGCTTAGAGAAGAATTATAAATACAAAAAATTTGTTTTTTTAGATGGACTACATCTTGTATACCTAGCTTTTTCCTGTATCTCTAATAATAAAGTCACTATAGCCAAAAATACAGAAATATGCCGCCATTTTCCAAAATGGCGGCCGTAGCACAGCTTCAATTTTAGGGGACTTTTAGTATGTTAAAAAGGGAAGTACACCCAGCATCTTTACCAATTCCCCGCTTGGCCTAATTTTTTTGGGGTCAAAACATATTTTTATTGTACTACATCCACGAAACATTTATTTCGTTAGTTGTCCTCTCATAAAATGTCATTAGTCTAGAAAGAAAAAAAAACATTAATACTAATTGAGGTTTATATAATTGAAATAGATTTTAAATTTTAATCTGTTACCTAAGCTTGGATATGATGCAGACTATTAATTGACTGACATCGTATAGGTGTTTGTATTATCTTCTTAAATTAGGTAGTTTCAAATCATAAAACGTTGCTTCATTGCCAGTCAGGCCGCTCTAGTTTATTTATTACATGCTAGAGTGCTCCAACTCTGCAGAATCTGCTGCAGTATGTGTATTACATGTGGTGCAGTGGATTGTAGGCTTTTCATTCTTTTAAATTTACCCTTTTCATAAAGTTAACTACTAATATAGCCAAATACTAATAAATATAAAGTTACTAATAAAGTTCGCTTTTTCACAATATATACAAGTAGGTTGGGCTTTTCTGTATGTGGACATTTTTCCATTAGTGTATACCAGGTATACCAGGAGTATACAGGGTGTAGCGTAAGTAAAAAGCCAATGTCCAAGAAATTTTTCTATGCATAAAATAAAATGAAATGCAGAATAATTGTTCTCCAAAAATACCTTTGTTGACCAGATATCCACCATTTAGTATTTTTCACATAAACATATTTATATTTAAATTCTTACTACCAATCTTTATCAAACTTAACATGTATCTTAAGGTAGAAGAGTTACCTATGTTTTAGAAAACAAATAACTTGGTCAAGTTCTAAAGGTTTAAATAGTAGCCATTTTATTTACTTTAAATAAAAAAATTGTTTCTGATTTTATTTACATATTTCAACATTTAGCATTAACGTTTCCTATCAAACTACACCAAGCTAAGAATCAAATATTAAATAGCTGAAACATTCTGAAATAAAATGTAAAATAAGGTAAATAAGACCTGATTTTTTCTTCTTTTACAACTAAAAAACCTATTATTTCAGCTACTTTAAATCTTTTATCAACCTTTGAAATATTCAACTTTATATATTTATAATTCACTTTTTGAATATTTTATACGTTTTCGTTACAGATTAGTTCAAACTTTCCCATTTTACAAATTTTAAAGATAAAAAAGATTCAAAATCTGCAATAGATTAAAAATATGGAACCCAGTAAATTACATGACAGCTATGTTCGTTTAGTGCTGAGTCGGCATTGGCTCTGAGGTGATACAGCCATATTGACAATATTAGTGACGGCGAATCTGCGAAATCAGCATTTTCAAATTGACACTGGAAATGGTTTTACAATGTGTGCAATTTTTACTAAAGAGAACGTATATTCAAGTATGCACGTGTGAACAAAATGTAAGCTTTGGATGCATGATTTTACTTGAACAATTCAACAGAGTGTGTTCACATCTACAGATTTAGTAGCTTATGAAACAAACTTAACTTTACCCACAACGTAGACTATCAACTTAATGTCACTATTTTTAATAGCTATGTATAAGAAAGTTTTAATACGTTTTAGTTAAGGTTCATTTTATTGTAACTTCTACATTCTATTACTATTCAGTTTTTTTAAATACTCCTGGAATCGCGAGAGGATAAAATAAATTTGTATTAGGTAGTCATTGAATTAACATGTACAATAACGAAATAGATTTGAAGGTAGGGACTTCAATACCCAAGCAAACTTAATGTCCCACAATGATCTTCGAGTAATGGCCGGAAATAAGTTCAGCTGGCTGGACAAGACATCCCAGGCTACGACTTGGTCACATGTTGACTGGCTTGAGGTAGAGATGAACAATTTCAGGCCTTTATCCTTTAACGGTTTAGAGTAAGTGATCTGTAAGTAGTCTGATTAGCATTATCCTCAACTTAACTTCTGGTCAGCATTATTTGCACTATGCAATGTGAATACATATTTCACTTTATGTTTATGAACGTTCTTTATTTAAACTTTTTACTACTAGCAAGCTAAATTGTAAGTTCAGGGAACCTACCAGAGATTGCAACAAACATCATCTTGTATTACCAAACACAAATGACTATAGGCCACTTATTACGAAATAAAAGAAAACACTAAACATATTACCAGCTTACAACCCTTTTTTGAAGTCAGTGATACAAGCACAATTTTAATGCTCATCTAATACAGCTAAAAACAATTTATTACAATATATCAGCATCAGGAGAGTTGGTTGTGTTATACAGGTTGAGTGAACTGACAACCCAATCCCAGAATCCTATTTCCGCTCAGTATCACTCTCATCCAGGGAATTCTTTACGTTGTTGTAGTTTCAATTGTCTATTATTTCGGATCTGAATTTGGGTTTAATAAATTTTGTTAAAGCAATTAATCATGGAAATATAGTTCAAAATTTACTTTAGTATTCAAACCAGTTATGAAGTCTATTCTCCCGAAAACATTTTGTTAACATACAATTATACTGTATAAAGTATTCAGGGTGTGAGAGTTTTATCTAACTAAATTTTAATTTTGAATTTCAAAGTTATTTCTTACTCTTTTTAGAAGGATTTTTGTAACCCTATATTTTATGTCCCCTAAGATTATTATGAAATGTAATTTTACCCTCCTAAATTAGATAAATGAGTTCAATTAATCTTTTTACAAAGGAAGTATGGCTAGGAAAAATTAAATAATTACACTTTAACATTTTTATTTTACAGCTTAAAAATTATTTTAAAAATGGTTCGTTTTATTTGTATGTATTCTCGTTATTCTCGTGTATCAAAAACAATCTGAGCTTAATGCACCAAGCGATTCAAAGTTGTTAATTGATTAAACATTTCTTTATGATAATGTTTAGTATCTTAAAGAAAATTGTACACATATAACATTTGCCGGAAAAAAAGAAACATTTTCTAAATTGTTAATTTTAATGTCAAAAGTAAAATAAATTTTAACGGACATTTGCTTGATAAACGTATGTTCTGCGGGCTTGTGGTGGTAAAGTACCCCGGCACTGCTCACTCCGCTGGTAAACTTTGGCATTATTATTGATTCAATATTTATAATGAAAACAAAACTAAGTGTAGCCTAGTATTTTTCTTTGCTTCAGAATAAACATCGCTATTCAGTTACACATGAATGAATACTACATGACTCAAGTGTACATTTTTAAATAGTATAAATGGAAGATAGCACGTATAAATTGGCCTTCTGAAAATGACAACGTTGTAAACAATAGACCATAGGTGTGTCATCTTCAAAATACAATAACATTCAAAATAGCCAAGGCAATTGTCAGGAGTATTTGCCATTTAGGTGTTGATTTAAATGTGAAATAGCATTTTGACATAACATAACACAATAAACATAGCATATCAATAATAATATTTCTTTCGTTAAAACAACATTTTGTTGCAATTCCTAAAGAATGTTTTTGGTAAAAGTTCAAGACTACTTTTATCCCTTTTGTTCGATGCTGATTCGATGAACAAATGTGGTTCTTTTCCTCAGTGATACACTGTCACCCCTGGTAACTGAACTTGTGACTGATAACAGTTCCTTATCATTCACAGGGTGCTTTGTTTCATGTTACAAAGCCTACCCAGTTTGTGTTTTATCGTTTCATAAAACACATTCTTCTTGTCACTTTTTCTGATAGTTTCTAGTCAGGATATCAAAAGATAAACAGTGATATATTGACAATAATTGTGAGTTTCCAAAATAAAATCAATTTTGGAATAAATCACGATACTTTGATGGTTTATAGTTCAGAAAGATTCCACCCATTGGTTTTGCAAAAACTAAGAATTGTATTTACGTTCATTCTCTTACAAAACAGTACATATATCAATTCATCTACACAGCTTAGTCAGTATTTTGTTCTTATGGTTCATATAAGTTTTAGCACAACAAATTATGTTATCCACTAACGGTTTTATCGAATTAATCTTATCTGGTAAAGGTTTTATAGAATTATTAATGATAAAGGAAATTTCTTGCTTAATTAGTCAAATTCAATAACTCCCCTAAACAATTTTAGAAGTTTTAATAACCAATCTAATAAAATAGGTTGTCATGTATATAAGTTTTAAACCTGTAAGGAATGTAATCTAAAACTTAAATAGGATGAGTTGTACAGATAATGAAGAATGCTTTGTGTGTGTAGATTACAACAAACCCCCACCTCATTGTATACATTTTATGCACTGAACATTTCTTTTATCAATGTGTTTCTTTAAATTTCTTTAATTATTTGTTATTTATTTTTTAACTGTTTCACTATTATACAATATTTTAAATACGGAATAGGTAAATAATATTTAAATACATCTCACATGGAGAATTGATACAATTGTCTTAGTATTGTGAAAAATTCCTTTGACATGCTACAAAACTATCGTAAGAAAACATGAAATTAGTTTAGTCAAATGCAAAAAATGCTGAGAGATTAAGTGGTTTTTGAAGATATAATTTTACAATATAAGGGATTTTAGAAGTGCAATGTCAAAAAAGTAATATTTGAAGTGAAAACAGGTTGTGTTGACGGCTGCTTATCTCAGTTACGTCAGGAGTTCAGCTTCAACCTTCTTGACACACCATATTATTCAAAGGTTGCTTAGAGCTGGACGCTTATAAAAGTTACTTTAAGATATGCATATTATATAGAATAATTTTATTCCTTCGAGTATTTAGGATATACCGTGTAATTATGTGTTTAACTGCTTGATACAATAGCCAAAAACACCAATTATGAGAAATAGTGCTTAAAGAATTCTTAAGGGAAAGTACCCAGAGAAAGTGCTGAGGGAAAAGAGCCCAGGAAACCAGCACTTTGGGGCTGGTAACTGGGTACTCCCCCCACCCACAATGCACCTTGCACATCTAAGGTGCATACTTGTGAGAATCCAGTCAGTTGAGCCCCGGTCTGAGCCCGCTGGTATGCATAGGCACCTCGATGGGTTGCATGCACTAGAGGTGCATTGAGCCCGGTGGAATGAATCTTCTAGTTGGGACGTTCAAGTTATTCAAAATATTTATTAGGTACAGTTGCCGTATAAAAATTCAAAACCAATATTGTCTTCCTTCAAATAATTAGGATCTTTGAGAAAGTATGATTGTAATTAATTATTTATGATACTGTCCATAAATGCTTATTGGTGTCCATGTGGTATTCAATATCGTAATAAGAATCATCCCATGTATTTATTTTATAAATATTCATTGTACGTTTCTTGGAACGCAAGCACGTCTGCTTCAATATCTTAAATCTCTTTCTAAGACACATTTCAAGTTCAAACCTTCAGAGTTAATTTGGGAAATGTATACAAGTTATTCTACAAGTCTCCACTGCTCCACCGACCTTCACAATTTCCTCATGTGTGTCATGTCGTACAAGTTGTAGCTGGAAATGTGAAGGTACAATCCTTTGAGGCATCGCTCTTTTAGCAAAACCCAGGAGAAAATGTTATGGTTGGTATAAAGTGTTACGTAAGAAAGTTTACTAAGCAACGAATAATATTTGTCATAGCTATAACTAAAATTTATTTCAAGTCTTGGTCCTTTGCAATTACTTTTATCAGACGTATTCTAAAGCTTATCATTGCGCGTAACGTACATATACAGGTTAAAATTCATTATAGTTAAATGATACAAAATACACCATTCATCTTAAACAGGTCAAACGGTTCATACAGGTGAAACGGTGGTTTAGATTTCGAGTTAAGGTTACTACGGATTTTTTTATTTTTTATTGTTAAGTAACAAAATACAATAATTGATAACAATACACATTTATTATAATATGTAATACAGGCCTACTCTCGGCTTGCATCATTATTTGGTTAATCTGCTTAATTTATCTCTAAAATCAACCGTTTGTTACAACGCGGAAATGAAATGTCTCACACGGAAATTGCATTAATCGATCTTTCAAAGGACATTATCAGTTAGATTAAATGTCGTGCGTAAATGGTTTGTGGGTGCTTTGGTATTATACCGACCACACCGATAAATCGACCTCCAAATAAGATTTTTATTAGTTTAAAATGCACAATCTTTCTAACATAACCTAACCTAAGCTTCCTAAATAATCTTAATATTGCGGCTTACATAGTAAGATAAGAACCTTGTTAAAATGTAACTTTACAAATTAAATTAAAAAATTCTATATTTTTTCTGGCAATGTTAGGGCCACATGGCACACAAACAGCGTCTACAAGCTTAAAATACGTCCATGAATTGTTTAAAGCCTAAAATTGTCTGAGGTGAATAATTCCTTTATCTTGTAGGTCAGAATTTTAAAGCTACTTTGCGAGATTACAAGGATTTACAGCCACATCGTTTACATTCCTTTGCAGAGTAGGATAATCTGTATTTCAAGAATATTACGATTATAATCTTCTTAAATTTGGTAAAAATCAATTTATTTGTTTCAATTCTTGGAATTAATTATTCATACAATATAATACATTTGTTTGCAGATTAAAATTTCCATACAATTTTTAGGCACAATATTTCAAAAATATAACTTAATAAAGAAAATTCTAACTCTTCTTGATTGACTTACGAGGAAAAAAGCACAAACATTTTTAGGTGTTCTATTTTGTGGAAACAATAATGTGCTAAATGTTTAAAACCGAACATTTTCTAATGTGAACATTTTAAAATAATGCATTTGAAATAACTATCCTTCATTAGTTAATTATTTTTGGAGTACCTAAGTTTCAAGAAAGCAGAAAACAGTAGAAAACTGTTTGAAATAATAATGTGTAATAATTTATTTATTAAAAATTTAACTTAATTTTTGGTTGAGTAAAATATTCCATTATAGTAC
>NW_026543341.1:0-33742 GCF_028750875.1 Macrosteles quadrilineatus | reverse complement strand
GTCACTAGTTTGGTATTACTAATTTAATTAATCTTTGTCACAGGTGTACGAGGCTGCTGGGCTGGCCAATGCTGACAGTTTTATCCGACAGTTCCCTGATGGCTACAGTACCATTCTGGGGAGAGAGGAGTTACCGTGTCTGGGGGCCAGAAACAGAGGATAGCTATCGCCCGCGCTCTACTGAAAATCCCATCCATCCTCATACTAGACGAGGCTACCAGGTCAGTTGCAAGGGAATGACTTGATCGTAAAACATGTTAAAATGTAACATGTAAAAATGTAACATGTGGAAATATAAGAAGGTTAAATGTACATGTTAAAATGTAACGTGTTAAAATGTAACATTTTAAAATGTAACATGCTTAAATGTAACGTGTTAAAATGTAACATATTAAAATGTAACATGTAAAAATGTAACATGTAAAATTGTAACCTTTTAAAATGTAACATGCTTAAAGGTAACTTGTTAAAATGTAACATATTAAAAACGTTATGAGTACTGGTATGAGTAAAAGTTTTATGTCAGCTTGGTGGTTGAGTGATTATAGTACTGCTGTAATCAGAAGGTAGCTGGTTTGATTCTATGTTACTTTGTTTGTATTACCCGTCACTAGTTTGGTATTACTAATTTAATTAATCTTTGTCACAGGTGTACGAGGCTGCTGGGCTGGCCAATGCTGACAGTTTTATCCGACAGTTCCCTGATGGCTACAGTACCATTCTGGGGGAGAGAGGAGTTACCGTGTCTGGGGCCAGAAACAGAGGATAGCTATCGCCCGCGCTCTACTGAAAATCCCATCCATCCTCATACTAGACGAGGCTACCAGGTCAGTTGCAAGGGAAAGACTTGATCATAAAAAATGTTAAAATGTAACATGTAAATATGTAAAATGTAAAAATGTAGACGACGACGACGACGACGACGACGACGACGACGACGACGACGACGACGACGACGACGACGACGACGACGACGACGACGACGACGACGACGACGACGACGACGACGACGACGACGACGACGACGACGACGACGACGACGACGACGACGACGACGACGACGACGACGACGACGACGACGACGACGACGACGACGACGACGACGACGACGACGACGACGACGACGACGACGACGACGACGACGACGACGACGACGACGACGACGACGACGACGACGACGACGACGACGACGACGACGACGACGACGACGACGACGACGACGACGACGACGACGACGACGACGACGACGACGACGACGACGACGACGACGACGACGACGACGACGACGACGACGACGACGGTTTTTATGTCAGCTTGGTGGTTGAGTGATTATAGTACTGCTGTACTCGCCTTGTAATCAAGAAGGTAGCTGGTTTGATTCTACGTTACTTTGTTTGTATTACCTGTCACTAGTTTGGTATTACTAATTTAATTAATCTTTGTCACAGGTGTACGTGGCTGCTGGGCTGGCCAATGCTGACAGTTTTATCCGACAGTTCCCTGATGGCTACAGTACCATTCTGGGGGAGAGAGGAGTTACCGTGTCTGGGGGCCAGAAACAGAGGATAGCTATCGCCGCTACAAGCGCTCTTAGCGCTCTACTGAAAATCCCATCCATCCTCATACTAGACGAGGCTACCAGGTCAGTTGCAAGGGAATGACTTGATCGTAAAACATGTTAAAATGTAACATGTAAAATGTTACATGTGGAAATATAAGAAGTTAAAATGTAACATGTTAAAATGTACGGTGTTAAAATGTAACATTTTAAAATGTAACATGCTTAAATGTAACGTGTTAAAATGTAACATATTAAAATGTAACATGTAAAAATGTAACATGTAAAATTGTAACCTTTTAAAATGTAACATGCTTAAAGGTAACTTGTTAAAATGTAACACATTAAAAACGTTATGAGTACTGGTATGAGTAAAAGTTTTTATGTCAGCTTGGTGGTTGAGTGATTATAGTACTGCTGTAATCAGAAGGTAGCTGGTTTGATTCTATGTTACTTTGTTTGTATTACCCGTCACTAGTTTGGTATTACTAATTTAATTAATCTTTGTCACAGGTGTACGAGGCTGCTGGGCTGGCCAATGCTGACAGTTTTATCCGACAGTTCCCTGATGGCTACAGTACCATTCTGGGGGAGAGAGGAGTTACCGTGTCTGGGGGCCAGAAACAGAGGATAGCTATCGCCCGCGCTCTACTGAAAATCCCATCCATCCTCATACTAGACGAGGCTACCAGGTCAGTTGCAAGGGAATGACTTGATCGTAAAACATGTTAAAATGTAACATGTAAAAATGTAACATGTGGAAATATAAGAAGGTTAAATGTAACATGTTAAAATGTAACGTGTTAAAATGTAACATTTTAAAATGTAACATGCTTAAATGTAACGTGTTAAAATGTAACATATTAAAATGTAACATGTAAAAATGTAACATGTAAAATTGTAACCTTTAAATGTAACATGCTTAAAGGTAACTTGTTAAAATGTAACATATTAAAAACGTTATGAGTACTGGTATGAGTAAAAGTTTTTATGTCAGCTTGTGTTGAGTGATTATAGTACTGCTGTAATCAGAAGGTAGCTGGTTTGATTCTATGTTACTTTGTTTGTATTACCCGTCACTAGTTTGGTATTACTAATTTAATTAATCTTTGTCACAGGTGTACGAGGCTGCTGGGCTGGCCAATGCTGACAGTTTTATCCGACAGTTCCCTGATGGCTACAGTACCATTCTGGGGGAGAGAGGAGTTACCGTGTCTGGGGGCCAGAAACAGAGGATAGCTATCGCCCGCGCTCTACTGAAAATCCCATCCATCCTCATACTAGACGAGGCTACCAGGTCAGTTGCAAGGGAAAGACTTGATCATAAAAAATGTTAAAATGTAACATGTAAATATGTAAAATGTAAAATGTAGACGACGACGACGACGACGACGACGACGACGACGACGACGACGACGACGACGACGACGACGACGACGACGACGACGACGACGACGACGACGACGACGACGACGACGACGACGACGACGACGACGACGACGACGACGACGACGACGACGACGACGACGACGACGACGACGACGACGGTTTTTATGTCAGCTTGGTGGTTGAGTGATTATAGTACTGCTGTACTCGCCTTGTAATCAAGAAGGTAGCTGGTTTGATTCTACGTTACTTTGTTTGTATTACCTGTCACTAGTTTGGTATTACTAATTTAATTAATCTTTGTCACAGGTGTACGTGGCTGCTGGGCTGGCCAATGCTGACAGTTTTATCCGACAGTTCCCTGATGGCTACAGTACCATTCTGGGGGAGAGAGGAGTTACCGTGTCTGGGGGCCAGAAACAGAGGATAGCTATCGCCGCTACAAGCGCTCTTAGCGCTCTACTGAAAATCCCATCCATCCTCATACTAGACGAGGCTACCAGGTCAGTTGCAAGGGAATGACTTGATCGTAAAACATGTTAAAATGTAACATGTAAAAATGTTACATGTGGAAATATAAGAAGTTAAAATGTAACATGTTAAAATGTACGGTGTTAAAATGTAACATTTTAAAATGTAACATGCTTAAATGTAACGTGTTAAATGTAACATATTAAAATGTAACATGTAAAAATGTAACATGTAAAATTGTAACCTTTTAAAATGTAACATGCTTAAAGGTAACTTGTTAAAATGTAACACATTAAAAACGTTATGAGTACTGGTATGAGTAAAAGTTTTTATGTCAGCTTGGTGGTTGAGTGATTATAGTACTGCTGTAATCAGAAGGTAGCTGGTTTGATTCTATGTTACTTTGTTTGTATTACCCGTCACTAGTTTGGTATTACTAATTTAATTAATCTTTGTCACAGGTGTACGAGGCTGCTGGGCTGGCCAATGCTGACAGTTTTATCCGACAGTTCCCTGATGGCTACAGTACCATTCTGGGGGAGAGAGGAGTTACCGTGTCTGGGGGCCAGAAACAGAGGATAGCTATCGCCCGCGCTCTACTGAAAATCCCATCCATCCTCATACTAGACGAGGCTACCAGGTCAGTTGCAAGGGAATGACTTGATCGTAAAACATGTTAAAATGTAACATGTAAAAATGTAACATGTGGAAATATAAGAAGGTTAAATGTAACATGTTAAAATGTAACGTGTTAAAATGTAACATTTTAAAATGTAACATGCTTAAATGTAATGTGTTAAAATGTAACATATTAAAATGTAACATGTAAAAATGTAACATGTAAAATTGTAACCTTTTAAAATGTAACATGCTTAAAGGTAACTTGTTAAAATGTAACATATTAAAAACGTTATGAGTACTGGTATGAGTAAAAGTTTTTATGTCAGCTTGGTGGTTGAGTGATTATAGTACTGCTGTAATCAGAAGGTAGCTGGTTTGATTCTATGTTACTTTGTTTGTATTACCCGTCACTAGTTTGGTATTACTAATTTAATTAATCTTTGTCACAGGTGTACTAGGCTGCTGGGCTGGCCAATGCTGACAGTTTTATCCGACAGTTCCCTGATGGCTACAGTACCATTCTGGGGGAGAGAGGAGTTACCGTGTCTGGGGGCCAGAAACAGAGGATAGCTATCGCCCGCGCTCTACTGAAAATCCCATCCATCCTCATACTAGACGAGGCTACCAGGTCAGTTGCAAGGGAAAGACTTGATCATAAAAAATGTTAAAATGTAACATGTAAATATGTAAAATGTAAAAATGTAGACGACGACGACGACGACGACGACGACGACGACGACGACGACGACGACGACGACGACGACGACGACGACGACGACGACGACGACGACGACGACGACGACGACGACGACGACGACGACGACGACGACGACGACGACGACGACGACGACGACGACGACGACGACGACGACGACGACGACGACGACGACGACGACGACGACGACGAC
Source organism: Macrosteles quadrilineatus (assembly GCF_028750875.1). Classification (NCBI taxonomy): domain Eukaryota; kingdom Metazoa; phylum Arthropoda; class Insecta; order Hemiptera; family Cicadellidae; genus Macrosteles; species Macrosteles quadrilineatus. The sequence goes on along the minus strand of NW_026543341.1, from coordinate 28,798 downwards.
GACGACGACGACGACGACGACGACGACGACGACGACGACGACGACGACGACGACGACGACGACGACGACGACGACGACGACGACGACGACGACGACGACGACGACGACGACGACGACGACGACGACGACGACGACGACGACGACGACGACGACGACGACGACGACGACGACGACGACGACGACGACGACGGTTTTTATGTCAGCTTGGTGGTTGAGTGATTATAGTACTGCTGTACTCGCCTTGTAATCAAGAAGGTAGCTGGTTTGATTCTACGTTACTTTGTTTGTATTACCTGTCACTAGTTTGGTATTACTAATTTAATTAATCTTTGTCACAGGTGTACGTGGCTGCTGGGCTGGCCAATGCTGACAGTTTTATCCGACAGTTCCCTGATGGCTACAGTACCATTCTGGGGGAGAGAGGAGTTACCGTGTCTGGGGGCCAGAAACAGAGGATAGCTATCGCCGCTACAAGCGCTCTTAGCGCTCTACTGAAAATCCCATCCATCCTCATACTAGACGAGGCTACCAGGTCAGTTGCAAGGGAATGACTTGATCGTAAAACATGTTAAAATGTAACATGTAAAAATGTTACATGTGGAAATATAAGAAGTTAAAATGTAACATGTTAAAATGTACGGTGTTAAAATGTAACATTTTAAAATGTAACATGCTTAAATGTAACGTGTTAAAATGTAACATATTAAAATGTAACATGTAAAAATGTAACATGTAAAATTGTAACCTTTTAAAATGTAACATGCTTAAAGGTAACTTGTTAAAATGTAACACATTAAAAACGTTATGAGTACTGGTATGAGTAAAAGTTTTTATGTCAGCTTGGTGGTTGAGTGATTATAGTACTGCTGTAATCAGAAGGTAGCTGGTTTGATTCTATGTTACTTTGTTTGTATTACCCGTCACTAGTTTGGTATTACTAATTTAATTAATCTTTGTCACAGGTGTACGAGGCTGCTGGGCTGGCCAATGCTGACAGTTTTATCCGACAGTTCCCTGATGGCTACAGTACCATTCTGGGGGAGAGAGGAGTTACCGTGTCTGGGGGCCAGAAACAGAGGATAGCTATCGCCCGCGCTCTACTGAAAATCCCATCCATCCTCATACTAGACGAGGCTACCAGGTCAGTTGCAAGGGAATGACTTGATCGTAAAACATGTTAAAATGTAACATGTAAAAATGTAACATGTGGAAATATAAGAAGGTTAAATGTAACATGTTAAAATGTAACGTGTTAAAATGTAACATTTTAAAATGTAACATGCTTAAATGTAACGTGTTAAAATGTAACATATTAAAATGTAACATGTAAAAATGTAACATGTAAAATTGTAACCTTTTAAAATGTAACATGCTTAAAGGTAACTTGTTAAAATGTAACATATTAAAAACGTTATGAGTACTGGTATGAGTAAAAGTTTTTATGTCAGCTTGGTGGTTGAGTGATTATAGTACTGCTGTAATCAGAAGGTAGCTGGTTTGATTCTATGTTACTTTGTTTGTATTACCCGTCACTAGTTTGGTATTACTAATTTAATTAATCTTTGTCACAGGTGTACGAGGCTGCTGGGCTGGCCAATGCTGACAGTTTTATCCGACAGTTCCCTGATGGCTACAGTACCATTCTGGGGGAGAGAGGAGTTACCGTGTCTGGGGGCCAGAAACAGAGGATAGCTATCGCCCGCGCTCTACTGAAAATCCCATCCATCCTCATACTAGACGAGGCTACCAGGTCAGTTGCAAGGGAAAGACTTGATCATAAAAAATGTTAAAATGTAACATGTAAATATGTAAAATGTAAAAATGTAGACGACGACGACGACGACGACGACGACGACGACGACGACGACGACGACGACGACGACGACGACGACGACGACGACGACGACGACGACGACGACGACGACGACGACGACGACGACGACGACGACGACGACGACGACGACGACGACGACGACGACGACGACGACGACGACGACGACGACGACGACGACGACGACGACGACGACGACGACGACGACGACGACGACGACGACGACGACGACGACGACGACGACGACGACGACGACGACGACGACGACGACGACGACGACGACGACGACGACGACGACGACGACGACGACGACGACGACGACGACGACGACGACGACGACGACGACGACGACGACGACGACGACGACGACGACGACGACGACGACGACGACGACGACGACGACGACGACGACGACGACGACGACGACGACGACGACGACGACGACGACGACGACGACGACGACGACGACGACGACGACGACGACGACGACGACGACGGTTTTTATGTCAGCTTGGTGGTTGAGTGATTATAGTACTGCTGTACTCGCCTTGTAATCAAGAAGGTAGCTGGTTTGATTCTACGTTACTTTGTTTGTATTACCTGTCACTAGTTTGGTATTACTAATTTAATTAATCTTTGTCACAGGTGTACGTGGCTGCTGGGCTGGCCAATGCTGACAGTTTTATCCGACAGTTCCCTGATGGCTACAGTACCATTCTGGGGGAGAGAGGAGTTACCGTGTCTGGGGGCCAGAAACAGAGGATAGCTATCGCCCGCGCTCTACTGAAAATCCCATCCATCCTCATACTAGACGAGGCTACCAGGTCAGTTGCAAGGGAATGACTTGATCGTAAAACATGTTAAAATGTAACATGTAAAAATGTAACATGTGGAAATATAAGAAGTTAAAATGTAACATGTTAAAATGTAACGTGTTAAAATGTAACATTTTAAAATGTAACATGCTTAAATGTAACGTGTTAAAATGTAACATATTAAAATGTAACATGTAAAAATGTAACATGTAAAATTGTAACCTTTTAAAATGTAACATGCTTAAAGGTAACTTGTTAAAATGTAACACATTAAAAACGTTATGAGTACTGGTATGAGTAAAAGTTTTTATGTCAGCTTGGTGGTTGAGTGATTATAGTACTGCTGTAATCAGAAGGTAGCTGGTTTGATTCTATGTTACTTTGTTTGTATTACCCGTCACTAGTTTGGTATTACTAATTTAATTAATCTTTGTCACAGGTGTACGAGGCTGCTGGGCTGGCCAATGCTGACAGTTTTATCCGACAGTTCCCTGATGGCTACAGTACCATTCTGGGGGAGAGAGGAGTTACCGTGTCTGGGGGCCAGAAACGAGGATAGCTATCGCCCGCGCTCTACTGAAAATCCCATCCATCCTCATACTAGACGAGGCTACCAGGTCAGTTGCAAGGGAATGACTTGATCGTAAAACATGTTAAAATGTAACATGTAAAAATGTAACATGTGGAAATATAAGAAGTTAAAATGTAACATGTTAAAATGTAACGTGTTAAAATGTAACATTTTAAAATGTAACATGCTTAAATGTAACGTGTTAAAATGTAACATATTAAAATGTAACATGTAAAAATGTAACATGTAAAATTGTAACCTTTTAAAATGTAACATGCTTAAAGGTAACTTGTTAAAATGTAACATATTAAAAACGTTATGAGTACTGGTATGAGTAAAAGTTTTTATGTCAGCTTGGTGGTTGAGTGATTATAGTACTGCTGTAATCAGAAGGTAGCTGGTTTGATTCTATGTTACTTTGTTTGTATTACCCGTCACTAGTTTGGTATTACTAATTTAATTAATCTTTGTCACAGGTGTACGAGGCTGCTGGGCTGGCCAATGCTGACAGTTTTATCCGACAGTTCCCTGATGGCTACAGTACCATTCTGGGGGAGAGAGGAGTTACCGTGTCTGGGGGCCAGAAACAGAGGATAGCTATCGCCCGCGCTCTACTGAAAATCCCATCCATCCTCATACTAGACGAGGCTACCAGGTCAGTTGCAAGGGAAAGACTTGATCATAAAAAATGTTAAAATGTAACATATAAATATGTAAAATGTAAAAATGTAGAAGACGACGACGACGACGACGACGACGACGACGACGACGACGACGACGACGACGACGACGACGACGACGACGACGACGACGACGACGACGACGACGACGACGACGACGACGACGACGACGACGACGACGACGACGACGACGACGACGACGACGACGACGACGACGACGACGACGACGACGACGACGACGACGACGACGACGACGACGACGACGACGACGACGACGACGACGACGACGACGACGACGACGACGACGACGACGACGACGACGACGACGACGACGACGACGACGACGACGACGACGACGACGACGACGACGACGACGACGACGACGACGACGACGACGACGACGACGACGACGACGACGACGACGACGACGACGACGACGACGACGACGACGACGACGACGACGACGACGACGACGACGACGACGACGACGACGACGACGACGACGACGACGACGACGGTTTTTATGTCAGCTTGGTGGTTGAGTGATTATAGTACTGCTGTACTCGCCTTGTAATCAAGAAGGTAGCTGGTTTGATTCTACGTTACTTTGTTTGTATTACCTGTCACTAGTTTGGTATTACTAATTTAATTAATCTTTGTCACAGGTGTACGTGGCTGCTGGGCTGGCCAATGCTGACAGTTTTATCCGACAGTTCCCTGATGGCTACAGTACCATTCTGGGGGAGAGAGGAGTTACCGTGTCTGGGGGCCAGAAACAGAGGATAGCTATCGCCGCTACAAGCGCTCTTAGCTCTCTACTGAAAATCCCATCCATCCTCATACTAGACGAGGCTACCAGGTCAGTTGCAAGGGAATGACTTGATCGTAAAACATGTTAAAATGTAACATGTAAAAATGTTACATGTGGAAATATAAGAAGTTAAAATGTAACATGTTAAAATGTACGGTGTTAAAATGTAACATTTTAAAATGTAACATGCTTAAATGTAACGTGTTAAAATGTAACATATTAAAATGTAACATGTAAAAATGTAACATGTAAAATTGTAACCTTTTAAAATGTAACATGCTTAAAGGTAACTTGTTAAAATGTAACACATTAAAAACGTTATGAGTACTGGTATGAGTAAAAGTTTTTATGTCAGCTTGGTGGTTGAGTGATTATAGTACTGCTGTAATCAGAAGGTAGCTGGTTTGATTCTATGTTACTTTGTTTGTATTACCCGTCACTAGTTTGGTATTACTAATTTAATTAATCTTTGTCACAGGTGTACGAGGCTGCTGGGCTGGCCAATGCTGACAGTTTTATCCGACAGTTCCCTGATGGCTACAGTACCATTCTGGGGGAGAGAGGAGTTACCGTGTCTGGGGGCCAGAAACAGAGGATAGCTATCGCCCGCGCTCTACTGAAAATCCCATCCATCCTCATACTAGACGAGGCTACCAGGTCAGTTGCAAGGGAATGACTTGATCGTAAAACATGTTAAAATGTAACATGTAAAAATGTAACATGTGGAAATATAAGAAGGTTAAATGTAACATGTTAAAATGTAACGTGTTAAAATGTAACATTTTAAAATGTAACATGCTTAAATGTAACGTGTTAAAATGTAACATATTAAAATGTAACATGTAAAAATGTAACATGTAAAATTGTAACCTTTTAAAATGTAACATGCTTAAAGGTAACTTGTTAAAATGTAACATATTAAAAACGTTATGAGTACTGGTATGAGTAAAAGTTTTTATGTCAGCTTGGTGGTTGAGTGATTATAGTACTGCTGTAATCAGAAGGTAGCTGGTTTGATTCTATGTTACTTTGTTTGTATTACCCGTCACTAGTTTGGTATTACTAATTTAATTAATCTTTGTCACAGGTGTACGAGGCTGCTGGGCTGGCCAATGCTGACAGTTTTATCCGACAGTTCCCTGATGGCTACAGTACCATTCTGGGGGAGAGAGGAGTTACCGTGTCTGGGGGCCAGAAACAGAGGATAGCTATCGCCCGCGCTCTACTGAAAATCCCATCCATCCTCATACTAGACGAGGCTACCAGGTCAGTTGCAAGGGAAAGACTTGATCATAAAAAATGTTAAAATGTAACATGTAAATATGTAAAATGTAAAAATGTAGACGACGACGACGACGACGACGACGACGACGACGACGACGACGACGACGACGACGACGACGACGACGACGACGACGACGACGACGACGACGACGACGACGACGACGACGACGACGACGACGACGACGACGACGACGACGACGACGACGACGACGACGACGACGACGACGACGACGACGACGACGACGACGACGACGACGACGACGACGACGACGACGACGACGACGACGACGACGACGACGACGACGACGACGACGACGACGACGACGACGACGACGACGACGACGACGACGACGACGACGACGACGACGACGACGACGACGACGACGACGACGACGACGACGACGACGACGACGACGACGACGACGACGACGACGACGACGACGACGACGACGACGACGACGACGACGACGACGACGACGACGACGACGACGACGACGACGACGACGACGACGACGACGACGACGACGACGACGACGACGACGACGACGACGACGACGGTTTTTATGTCAGCTTGGTGGTTGAGTGATTATAGTACTGCTGTACTCGCCTTGTAATCAAGAAGGTAGCTGGTTTGATTCTACGTTACTTTGTTTGTATTACCTGTCACTAGTTTGGTATTACTAATTTAATTAATCTTTGTCACAGGTGTACGTGGCTGCTGGGCTGGCCAATGCTGACAGTTTTATCCGACAGTTCCCTGATGGCTACAGTACCATTCTGGGGGAGAGAGGAGTTACCGTGTCTGGGGGCCAGAAACAGAGGATAGCTATCGCCGCTACAAGCGCTCTTAGCGCTCTACTGAAAATCCCATCCATCCTCATACTAGACGAGGCTACCAGGTCAGTTGCAAGGGAATGACTTGATCGTAAAACATGTTAAAATGTAACATGTAAAAATGTTACATGTGGAAATATAAGAAGTTAAAATGTAACATGTTAAAATGTACGGTGTTAAAATGTAACATTTTAAAATGTAACATGCTTAAATGTAACGTGTTAAAATGTAACATATTAAAATGTAACATGTAAAAATGTAACATGTAAAATTGTAACCTTTTAAAATGTAACATGCTTAAAGGTAACTTGTTAAAATGTAACACATTAAAAACGTTATGAGTACTGGTATGAGTAAAAGTTTTTATGTCAGCTTGGTGGTTGAGTGATTATAGTACTGCTGTAATCAGAAGGTAGCTGGTTTGATTCTATGTTACTTTGTTTGTATTACCCGTCACTAGTTTGGTATTACTAATTTAATTAATCTTTGTCACAGGTGTACGAGGCTGCTGGGCTGGCCAATGCTGACAGTTTTATCCGACAGTTCCCTGATGGCTACAGTACCATTCTGGGGGAGAGAGGAGTTACCGTGTCTGGGGGCCAGAAACAGAGGATAGCTATCGCCCGCGCTCTACTGAAAATCCCATCCATCCTCATACTAGACGAGGCTACCAGGTCAGTTGCAAGGGAAAGACTTGATCATAAAAAATGTTAAAATGTAACATGTAAATATGTAAAATGTAAAAATGTAGACGACGACGACGACGACGACGACGACGACGACGACGACGACGACGACGACGACGACGACGACGACGACGACGACGACGACGACGACGACGACGACGACGACGACGACGACGACGACGACGACGACGACGACGACGACGACGACGACGACGACGACGACGACGACGACGACGACGACGACGACGACGACGACGACGACGACGACGACGACGACGACGACGACGACGACGACGACGACGACGACGACGACGACGACGACGACGACGACGACGACGACGACGACGACGACGACGACGACGACGACGACGACGACGACGACGACGACGACGACGACGACGACGACGACGACGACGACGACGACGACGACGACGACGACGACGACGACGACGACGACGACGACGACGACGACGACGACGACGACGACGACGACGACGACGACGACGACGACGACGACGACGACGACGACGACGACGACGACGACGACGACGACGACGACGACGACGACGACGACGACGACGACGACGACGACGACGACGACGACGACGACGACGACGACGACGGTTTTTATGTCAGCTTGGTGGTTGAGTGATTATAGTACTGCTGTACTCGCCTTGTAATCAAGAAGGTAGCTGGTTTGATTCTACGTTACTTTGTTTGTATTACCTGTCACTAGTTTGGTATTACTAATTTAATTAATCTTTGTCACAGGTGTACGTGGCTGCTGGGCTGGCCAATGCTGACAGTTTTATCCGACAGTTCCCTGATGGCTACAGTACCATTCTGGGGGAGAGAGGAGTTACCGTGTCTGGGGGCCAGAAACAGAGGATAGCTATCGCCCGCGCTCTACTGAAAATCCCATCCATCCTCATACTAGACGAGGCTACCAGGTCAGTTGCAAGGGAATGACTTGATCGTAAAACATGTTAAAATGTAACATGTAAAAATGTAACATGTGGAAATATAAGAAGTTAAAATGTAACATGTTAAAATGTAACGTGTTAAAATGTAACATTTTAAAATGTAACATGCTTAAATGTAACGTGTTAAAATGTAACATATTAAAATGTAACATGTAAAAATGTAACATGTAAAATTGTAACCTTTTAAAATGTAACATGCTTAAAGGTAACTTGTTAAAATGTAACACATTAAAAACGTTATGAGTACTGGTATGAGTAAAAGTTTTTATGTCAGCTTGGTGGTTGAGTGATTATAGTACTGCTGTAATCAGAAGGTAGCTGGTTTGATTCTATGTTACTTTGTTTGTATTACCCGTCACTAGTTTGGTATTACTAATTTAATTAATCTTTGTCACAGGTGTACGAGGCTGCTGGGCTGGCCAATGCTGACAGTTTTATCCGACAGTTCCCTGATGGCTACAGTACCATTCTGGGGGAGAGAGGAGTTACCGTGTCTGGGGGCCAGAAACGAGGATAGCTATCGCCCGCGCTCTACTGAAAATCCCATCCATCCTCATACTAGACGAGGCTACCAGGTCAGTTGCAAGGGAATGACTTGATCGTAAAACATGTTAAAATGTAACATGTAAAAATGTAACATGTGGAAATATAAGAAGTTAAAATGTAACATGTTAAAATGTAACGTGTTAAAATGTAACATTTTAAAATGTAACATGCTTAAATGTAACGTGTTAAAATGTAACATATTAAAATGTAACATGTAAAAATGTAACATGTAAAATTGTAACCTTTTAAAATGTAACATGCTTAAAGGTAACTTGTTAAAATGTAACATATTAAAAACGTTATGAGTACTGGTATGAGTAAAAGTTTTTATGTCAGCTTGGTGGTTGAGTGATTATAGTACTGCTGTAATCAGAAGGTAGCTGGTTTGATTCTATGTTACTTTGTTTGTATTACCCGTCACTAGTTTGGTATTACTAATTTAATTAATCTTTGTCACAGGTGTACGAGGCTGCTGGGCTGGCCAATGCTGACAGTTTTATCCGACAGTTCCCTGATGGCTACAGTACCATTCTGGGGGAGAGAGGAGTTACCGTGTCTGGGGGCCAGAAACAGAGGATAGCTATCGCCCGCGCTCTACTGAAAATCCCATCCATCCTCATACTAGACGAGGCTACCAGGTCAGTTGCAAGGGAAAGACTTGATCATAAAAAATGTTAAAATGTAACATATAAATATGTAAAATGTAAAAATGTAGAAGACGACGACGACGACGACGACGACGACGACGACGACGACGACGACGACGACGACGACGACGACGACGACGACGACGACGACGACGACGACGACGACGACGACGACGACGACGACGACGACGACGACGACGACGACGACGACGACGACGACGACGACGACGACGACGACGACGACGACGACGACGACGACGACGACGACGACGACGACGACGACGACGACGACGACGACGACGACGACGACGACGACGACGACGACGACGACGACGACGACGACGACGACGACGACGACGACGACGACGACGACGACGACGACGACGACGACGACGACGACGACGACGACGACGACGACGACGACGACGACGACGACGACGACGACGACGACGACGACGACGACGACGACGACGACGACGACGACGACGACGACGACGACGACGACGACGACGACGACGACGACGACGACGACGACGACGACGACGGTTTTTATGTCAGCTTGGTGGTTGAGTGATTATAGTACTGCTGTACTCGCCTTGTAATCAAGAAGGTAGCTGGTTTGATTCTACGTTACTTTGTTTGTATTACCTGTCACTAGTTTGGTATTACTAATTTAATTAATCTTTGTCACAGGTGTACGTGGCTGCTGGGCTGGCCAATGCTGACAGTTTTATCCGACAGTTCCCTGATGGCTACAGTACCATTCTGGGGGAGAGAGGAGTTACCGTGTCTGGGGGCCAGAAACAGAGGATAGCTATCGCCGCTACAAGCGCTCTTAGCGCTCTACTGAAAATCCCATCCATCCTCATACTAGACGAGGCTACCAGGTCAGTTGCAAGGGAATGACTTGATCGTAAAACATGTTAAAATGTAACATGTAAAAATGTTACATGTGGAAATATAAGAAGTTAAAATGTAACATGTTAAAATGTACGGTGTTAAAATGTAACATTTTAAAATGTAACATGCTTAAATGTAACGTGTTAAAATGTAACATATTAAAATGTAACATGTAAAAATGTAACATGTAAAATTGTAACCTTTTAAAATGTAACATGCTTAAAGGTAACTTGTTAAAATGTAACACATTAAAAACGTTATGAGTACTGGTATGAGTAAAAGTTTTTATGTCAGCTTGGTGGTTGAGTGATTATAGTACTGCTGTAATCAGAAGGTAGCTGGTTTGATTCTATGTTACTTTGTTTGTATTACCCGTCACTAGTTTGGTATTACTAATTTAATTAATCTTTGTCACAGGTGTACGAGGCTGCTGGGCTGGCCAATGCTGACAGTTTTATCCGACAGTTCCCTGATGGCTACAGTACCATTCTGGGGGAGAGAGGAGTTACCGTGTCTGGGGGCCAGAAACAGAGGATAGCTATCGCCCGCGCTCTACTGAAAATCCCATCCATCCTCATACTAGACGAGGCTACCAGGTCAGTTGCAAGGGAATGACTTGATCGTAAAACATGTTAAAATGTAACATGTAAAAATGTAACATGTGGAAATATAAGAAGGTTAAATGTAACATGTTAAAATGTAACGTGTTAAAATGTAACATTTTAAAATGTAACATGCTTAAATGTAACGTGTTAAAATGTAACATATTAAAATGTAACATGTAAAAATGTAACATGTAAAATTGTAACCTTTTAAAATGTAACATGCTTAAAGGTAACTTGTTAAAATGTAACATATTAAAAACGTTATGAGTACTGGTATGAGTAAAAGTTTTTATGTCAGCTTGGTGGTTGAGTGATTATAGTACTGCTGTAATCAGAAGGTAGCTGGTTTGATTCTATGTTACTTTGTTTGTATTACCCGTCACTAGTTTGGTATTACTAATTTAATTAATCTTTGTCACAGGTGTACGAGGCTGCTGGGCTGGCCAATGCTGACAGTTTTATCCGACAGTTCCCGTTCCCTGATGGCTACAGTACCATTCTGGGGGAGAGAGGAGTTACCGTGTCTGGGGGCCAGAAACAGAGGATAGCTATCGCCCGCGCTCTACTGAAAATCCCATCCATCCTCATACTAGACGAGGCTACCAGGTCAGTTGCAAGGGAAAGACTTGATCATAAAAAATGTTAAAATGTAACATGTAAATATGTAAAATGTAAAAATGTAGACGACGACGACGACGACGACGACGACGACGACGACGACGACGACGACGACGACGACGACGACGACGACGACGACGACGACGACGACGACGACGACGACGACGACGACGACGACGACGACGACGACGACGACGACGACGACGACGACGACGACGACGACGACGACGACGACGACGACGACGACGACGACGACGACGACGACGACGACGACGACGACGACGACGACGACGACGACGACGACGACGACGACGACGACGACGACGACGACGACGACGACGACGACGACGACGACGACGACGACGACGACGACGACGACGACGACGACGACGACGACGACGACGACGACGACGACGACGACGACGACGACGACGACGACGACGACGACGACGACGACGACGACGACGACGACGACGACGACGACGACGACGACGACGACGACGACGACGACGACGACGACGACGACGACGACGACGACGACGACGACGACGGTTTTTATGTCAGCTTGGTGGTTGAGTGATTATAGTACTGCTGTACTCGCCTTGTAATCAAGAAGGTAGCTGGTTTGATTCTACGTTACTTTGTTTGTATTACCTGTCACTAGTTTGGTATTACTAATTTAATTAATCTTTGTCACAGGTGTACGTGGCTGCTGGGCTGGCCAATGCTGACAGTTTTATCCGACAGTTCCCTGATGGCTACAGTACCATTCTGGGGGAGAGAGGAGTTACCGTGTCTGGGGGCCAGAAACAGAGGATAGCTATCGCCGCTACAAGCGCTCTTAGCGCTCTACTGAAAATCCCATCCATCCTCATACTAGACGAGGCTACCAGGTCAGTTGCAAGGGAATGACTTGATCGTAAAACATGTTAAAATGTAACATGTAAAAATGTTACATGTGGAAATATAAGAAGTTAAAATGTAACATGTTAAAATGTACGGTGTTAAAATGTAACATTTTAAAATGTAACATGCTTAAATGTAACGTGTTAAAATGTAACATATTAAAATGTAACATGTAAAAATGTAACATGTAAAATTGTAACCTTTTAAAATGTAACATGCTTAAAGGTAACTTGTTAAAATGTAACACATTAAAAACGTTATGAGTACTGGTATGAGTAAAAGTTTTTATGTCAGCTTGGTGGTTGAGTGATTATAGTACTGCTGTAATCAGAAGGTAGCTGGTTTGATTCTATGTTACTTTGTTTGTATTACCCGTCACTAGTTTGGTATTACTAATTTAATTAATCTTTGTCACAGGTGTACGAGGCTGCTGGGCTGGCCAATGCTGACAGTTTTATCCGACAGTTCCCTGATGGCTACAGTACCATTCTGGGGGAGAGAGGAGTTACCGTGTCTGGGGGCCAGAAACAGAGGATAGCTATCGCCCGCGCTCTACTGAAAATCCCATCCATCCTCATACTAGACGAGGCTACCAGGTCAGTTGCAAGGGAATGACTTGATCGTAAAACATGTTAAAATGTAACATGTAAAAATGTAACATGTGGAAATATAAGAAGGTTAAATGTAACATGTTAAAATGTAACGTGTTAAAATGTAACATTTTAAAATGTAACATGCTTAAATGTAACGTGTTAAAATGTAACATATTAAAATGTAACATGTAAAAATGTAACATGTAAAATTGTAACCTTTTAAAATGTAACATGCTTAACACTTACAAGTACATATCGGTCAATCTGACCGATGGGAATTTTTACGCTCTGATATTGGCAACACTGAATAGTTTTGGCGCCTACCGCTCACAATACCTTCCTCCCACCCCCTCACTGACATCCCGGCAAAATATCGATTAGTTTGGCCTTGAGCAGTGCCTAGTGTGGATGGTTTTTGTTTCGTCGGCCGGTCAGAATTACCGCGTGTGTTCTATACCGTTATCCTGCTGTCGGTCAAAGTGACCGTATGTGTCCTATAACGTAGACTGTACTGACTCTCTATACTTATTTTATAGTGATTTAGTGACATTTTTCGAGGTGTCTAATCAGCATATGGACACTTTATTCTTTGTACATAATTGGTGATAGTTTATTTTTATTTTTATATATTTCTCACGTAAAATGGACCGATCTGGGACAAGTAAGTCTTGTGGTACATCCTGGACAGTGGGTGATCCAGATTTTGGTGACCGAGTACGGAGGTTGTTAGAGGAAGATGAAGACAATCCGGACGATCCAGATGAAGTGGATGATGTTGGCTCCGTGGTCGATGACTCAGACGCCGACCCTGACTACGTGATGTGTCAAAGTGAGGCAGACGAATCGAGTAGTTCGGACGAAGATGCAATGCTAGTGGACGACGTGGACGTGGGTGAGTCAAGTCTCATAATAAATGCTGTTGCTCCAGATGTTCCGCTTCCTAAATATTTCCTTGAAAGGATGAGGAAAAAGGAACAGGGCCCTCCAAATGGTTGGACCAGCAAACATCCTCCCCGAAATGTAAGGACTCCCGCCAGAAATATTCTTAGAGGAGGATTGCCTGGGATCACAGGGCCTGCACGAGCGTTAGGAGAGGCGTCCAATAAAACAGAGGTATGGCAACTGTTTTTTGATGCTGAGATTATTTCTAAAATCGTTACCAATACCAACATAAAGTTATTATCAGTTCGAGACAAAATCCCCCCTGGGCAAAGTAAAGCCAATTTTAGAAACACTAACAATGAAGAGGTGACTGCTCTAATTGGATTACTACTATTGTCTTCAATTCTAAAATCAAATGACGAAACTATGGAATCAATGTTTACGAGAGACGAGTTTAGTCGGCCAATCTTTCGAGCTACCATGTCCCTAAATCGCTACAAAGCTCTTGTGGGTTCTTTACGGTTTGACGATGCTCAAACCAGAGAGCAAAGAAAAACAATCGATAAAGCGGCAGCCATTTCAGAGATTTTTTATAAAATCATTAGCAATAGTCAGGCTGTGTATCGCCCTTCAGCATATGTTACAATTGACGAAATGCTAATTCCTTTTCGAGGTCGATGCAGTTTTCGGATGTACATGCCAAAAAAACCAAAAAAGTACGGTATCAAGGTAATGTGCTTAGCCGATGCCAAAACCTCCTACCTGTGCAATGCATATATTTACACAGGAAAAGGAAGTGATGGAGTTGGATTGATAGAAGCAGAAAAGAATCTTAGTATTCCAACTCAATCAGTGGTTCGTTTGTGTAAAGTAATCGAGGGAACGAACAGAAATGTGACAGCAGACAATTGGTTTTCTTCTGTGGAGGGTGTAGACGAACTTCGCAAAAGGAAGCTTACATACGTCGGTACACTGAAAAAGAATAAACTCTGCATACCAGTTGAGTTCCTTCCAAATAATGATCGTCCTGTCATATCTACCCTGTATGGTTTCAGGAATGAATTAACACTTCTATCTTTTGTACCGAAAAAGAACAGAGCAGTTTGTCTGTTGTCGAGCATGCATCACACAATCGACACTAATGAAGAGAAAAATAAACCGGAGATAATCTGCTTCTACAACAGCACTAAAGCCGGTGTCGACCTCATCGACATGAAATGTGCCGTATACTCTTCAAGTAGAAAAACCAGAAGATGGCCACTAGCTGTTTTTTACAGACTCATAAACATTGCCAGTGTAAATTCCTTCATTGTGTACATGTCTTACACCCGAAAAACAAATGTAACACGCTTTGGTTTTATAAAGAGCCTTGCAAAAGAGTTGATCGTCCCTCATCTTCAAAAGAGGCTCACTGAAGTGGCTAATCTTCCAAGGGAATTGAAACAGGAAATCCAGAAGATACTAGGAAATGATGCTGCTCCCCAGATAGAAGGTGTTCCTGACGATCGTCTGGAGAAACGCAAAACTTGCCAGAAGTGTCCCGCTGGAAGTGACCGCAAAACACAACACAAGTGTATCAAGTGCAACCTCGCCATATGCGGACAATGTCAAAGAAGAGTGTGTACAGGGTGTGCTGAAGAATGTGTGTAAGTAACAGCCATGAGACTTTGGACATTTGCCAAATTTACAAGTGATATAGAGAAATTTGTAAATTTTTACAACAAACAATATTTGTTCTTAGGTAAAATGTTCAAAAATGTAATACGTATTTCACAAGTAATTTCTAATAAACTTTTATTTGTTAAATTAAATGTTTGTTTTACTTTGTATCACCTTACTATACATTTAAAACAAAAATAAGGCAAAAAAAACACAAAAATGCACAAAACGGTCAAAATGACCGGATGTGTTCTTTAACGTTATGAAAGATATGTGGTCTTGTAAGTGTAAAAGGTAACTTGTTAAAATGTAACATATTAAAAACGTTATGAGTACTGGTATGAGTAAAAGTTTTTATGTCAGCTTGGTGGTTGAGTGATTATAGTACTGCTGTAATCAGAAGGTAGCTGGTTTGATTCTATGTTACTTTGTTTGTATTACCCGTCACTAGTTTGGTATTACTAATTTAATTAATCTTTGTCACAGGTGTACGAGGCTGCTGGGCTGGCCAATGCTGACAGTTTTATCCGACAGTTCCCTGATGGCTACAGTACCATTCTGGGGGAGAGAGGAGTTACCGTGTCTGGGGGCCAGAAACAGAGGATAGCTATCGCCCGCGCTCTACTGAAAATCCCATCCATCCTCATACTAGACGAGGCTACCAGGTCAGTTGCAAGGGAAAGACTTGATCATAAAAAATGTTAAAATGTAACATGTAAATATGTAAAATGTAAAAATGTAGACGACGACGACGACGACGACGACGACGACGACGACGACGACGACGACGACGACGACGACGACGACGACGACGACGACGACGACGACGACGACGACGACGACGACGACGACGACGACGACGACGACGACGACGACGACGACGACGACGACGACGACGACGACGACGACGACGACGACGACGACGACGACGACGACGACGACGACGACGACGACGACGACGACGACGACGACGACGACGACGACGACGACGACGACGACGACGACGACGACGACGACGACGACGACGGTTTTTATGTCAGCTTGGTGGTTGAGTGATTATAGTACTGCTGTACTCGCCTTGTAATCAAGAAGGTAGCTGGTTTGATTCTACGTTACTTTGTTTGTATTACCTGTCACTAGTTTGGTATTACTAATTTAATTAATCTTTGTCACAGGTGTACGTGGCTGCTGGGCTGGCCAATGCTGACAGTTTTATCCGACAGTTCCCTGATGGCTACAGTACCATTCTGGGGGAGAGAGGAGTTACCGTGTCTGGGGGCCAGAAACAGAGGATAGCTATCGCCGCTACAAGCGCTCTTAGCGCTCTACTGAAAATCCCATCCATCCTCATACTAGACGAGGCTACCAGGTCAGTTGCAAGGGAATGACTTGATCGTAAAACATGTTAAAATGTA
Source organism: Macrosteles quadrilineatus (assembly GCF_028750875.1). Classification (NCBI taxonomy): domain Eukaryota; kingdom Metazoa; phylum Arthropoda; class Insecta; order Hemiptera; family Cicadellidae; genus Macrosteles; species Macrosteles quadrilineatus. The sequence continues at coordinate 11,532 of NW_026543341.1, read as the reverse complement.
ACATGTAAAAATGTTACATGTGGAAATATAAGAAGTTAAAATGTAACATGTTAAAATGTACGGTGTTAAAATGTAACATTTTAAAATGTAACATGCTTAAATGTAACGTGTTAAAATGTAACATATTAAAATGTAACATGTAAAAATGTAACATGTAAAATTGTAACCTTTTAAAATGTAACATGCTTAAAGGTAACTTGTTAAAATGTAACACATTAAAAACGTTATGAGTACTGGTATGAGTAAAAGTTTTTATGTCAGCTTGGTGGTTGAGTGATTATAGTACTGCTGTAATCAGAAGGTAGCTGGTTTGATTCTATGTTACTTTGTTTGTATTACCCGTCACTAGTTTGGTATTACTAATTTAATTAATCTTTGTCACAGGTGTACGAGGCTGCTGGGCTGGCCAATGCTGACAGTTTTATCCGACAGTTCCCTGATGGCTACAGTACCATTCTGGGGGAGAGAGGAGTTACCGTGTCTGGGGGCCAGAAACAGAGGATAGCTATCGCCCGCGCTCTACTGAAAATCCCATCCATCCTCATACTAGACGAGGCTACCAGGTCAGTTGCAAGGGAATGACTTGATCGTAAAACATGTTAAAATGTAACATGTAAAAATGTAACATGTGGAAATATAAGAAGGTTAAATGTAACATGTTAAAATGTAACGTGTTAAAATGTAACATTTTAAAATGTAACATGCTTAAATGTAACGTGTTAAAATGTAACATATTAAAATGTAACATGTAAAAATGTAACATGTAAAATTGTAACCTTTTAAAATGTAACATGCTTAAAGGTAACTTGTTAAAATGTAACATATTAAAAACGTTATGAGTACTGGTATGAGTAAAAGTTTTTATGTCAGCTTGGTGGTTGAGTGATTATAGTACTGCTGTAATCAGAAGGTAGCTGGTTTGATTCTATGTTACTTTGTTTGTATTACCCGTCACTAGTTTGGTATTACTAATTTAATTAATCTTTGTCACAGGTGTACGAGGCTGCTGGGCTGGCCAATGCTGACAGTTTTATCCGACAGTTCCCTGATGGCTACAGTACCATTCTGGGGGAGAGAGGAGTTACCGTGTCTGGGGGCCAGAAACAGAGGATAGCTATCGCCCGCGCTCTACTGAAAATCCCATCCATCCTCATACTAGACGAGGCTACCAGGTCAGTTGCAAGGGAAAGACTTGATCATAAAAAATGTTAAAATGTAACATGTAAATATGTAAAATGTAAAAATGTAGACGACGACGACGACGACGACGACGACGACGACGACGACGACGACGACGACGACGACGACGACGACGACGACGACGACGACGACGACGACGACGACGACGACGACGACGACGACGACGACGACGACGACGACGACGACGACGACGACGACGACGACGACGACGACGACGACGACGACGACGACGACGACGACGACGACGACGACGACGACGACGACGACGACGACGGTTTTTATGTCAGCTTGGTGGTTGAGTGATTATAGTACTGCTGTACTCGCCTTGTAATCAAGAAGGTAGCTGGTTTGATTCTACGTTACTTTGTTTGTATTACCTGTCACTAGTTTGGTATTACTAATTTAATTAATTTTTGTCACAGGTGTACGTGGCTGCTGGGCTGGCCAATGCTGACAGTTTTATCCGACAGTTCCCTGATGGCTACAGTACCATTCTGGGGGAGAGAGGAGTTACCGTGTCTGGGGGCCAGAAACAGAGGATAGCTATCGCCGCTACAAGCGCTCTTAGCGCTCTACTGAAAATCCCATCCATCCTCATACTAGACGAGGCTACCAGGTCAGTTGCAAGGGAATGACTTGATCGTAAAACATGTTAAAATGTAACATGTAAAAATGTTACATGTGGAAATATAAGAAGTTAAAATGTAACATGTTAAAATGTACGGTGTTAAAATGTAACATTTTAAAATGTAACATGCTTAAATGTAACGTGTTAAAATGTAACATATTAAAATGTAACATGTAAAAATGTAACATGTAAAATTGTAACCTTTTAAAATGTAACATGCTTAAAGGTAACTTGTTAAAATGTAACACATTAAAAACGTTATGAGTACTGGTATGAGTAAAAGTTTTTATGTCAGCTTGGTGGTTGAGTGATTATAGTACTGCTGTAATCAGAAGGTAGCTGGTTTGATTCTATGTTACTTTGTTTGTATTACCCGTCACTAGTTTGGTATTACTAATTTAATTAATCTTTGTCACAGGTGTACGAGGCTGCTGGGCTGGCCAATGCTGACAGTTTTATCCGACAGTTCCCTGATGGCTACAGTACCATTCTGGGGGAGAGAGGAGTTACCGTGTCTGGGGGCCAGAAACAGAGGATAGCTATCGCCCGCGCTCTACTGAAAATCCCATCCATCCTCATACTAGACGAGGCTACCAGGTCAGTTGCAAGGGAATGACTTGATCGTAAAACATGTTAAAATGTAACATGTAAAAATGTAACATGTGGAAATATAAGAAGGTTAAATGTAACATGTTAAAATGTAACGTGTTAAAATGTAACATTTTAAAATGTAACATGCTTAAATGTAACGTGTTAAAATGTAACATATTAAAATGTAACATGTAAAAATGTAACATGTAAAATTGTAACCTTTTAAAATGTAACATGCTTAAAGGTAACTTGTTAAAATGTAACATATTAAAAACGTTATGAGTACTGGTATGAGTAAAAGTTTTTATGTCAGCTTGGTGGTTGAGTGATTATAGTACTGCTGTAATCAGAAGGTAGCTGGTTTGATTCTATGTTACTTTGTTTGTATTACCCGTCACTAGTTTGGTATTACTAATTTAATTAATCTTTGTCACAGGTGTACGAGGCTGCTGGGCTGGCCAATGCTGACAGTTTTATCCGACAGTTCCCTGATGGCTACAGTACCATTCTGGGGGAGAGAGGAGTTACCGTGTCTGGGGGCCAGAAACAGAGGATAGCTATCGCCCGCGCTCTACTGAAAATCCCATCCATCCTCATACTAGACGAGGCTACCAGGTCAGTTGCAAGGGAAAGACTTGATCATAAAAAATGTTAAAATGTAACATGTAAATATGTAAAATGTAAAAATGTAGACGACGACGACGACGACGACGACGACGACGACGACGACGACGACGACGACGACGACGACGACGACGACGACGACGACGACGACGACGACGACGACGACGACGACGACGACGACGACGACGACGACGACGACGACGACGACGACGACGACGACGACGACGACGACGACGACGACGACGACGACGACGACGACGACGACGACGACGACGACGACGACGACGACGACGACGACGACGACGACGACGACGACGACGACGACGACGACGACGACGACGACGACGACGACGACGACGACGACGACGACGACGACGACGACGACGACGACGACGACGACGACGACGACGACGACGACGACGACGACGACGACGACGACGACGACGACGACGACGACGACGACGACGACGACGACGACGACGACGACGACGACGACGACGACGACGACGACGACGACGACGACGACGACGACGACGACGACGACGACGACGACGACGACGACGACGACGACGACGACGACGACGACGACGACGACGACGACGACGACGACGACGACGACGACGACGACGACGACGACGACGACGACGGTTTTTATGTCAGCTTGGTGGTTGAGTGATTATAGTACTGCTGTACTCGCCTTGTAATCAAGAAGGTAGCTGGTTTGATTCTACGTTACTTTGTTTGTATTACCTGTCACTAGTTTGGTATTACTAATTTAATTAATCTTTGTCACAGGTGTACGTGGCTGCTGGGCTGGCCAATGCTGACAGTTTTATCCGACAGTTCCCTGATGGCTACAGTACCATTCTGGGGGAGAGAGGAGTTACCGTGTCTGGGGGCCAGAAACAGAGGATAGCTATCGCCGCTACAAGCGCTCTTAGCGCTCTACTGAAAATCCCATCACTAGACGAGGCTACCAGGTCAGTTGCAAGGAAATGACTTGATCGTAAAACATGTTAAAATGTAACATGTAAAAATGTTACATGTGGAAATATAAGAAGTTAAAATGTAACATGTTAAAATGTACGGTGTTAAAATGTAACATTTTAAAATGTAACATGCTTAAATGTAACGTGTTAAAATGTAACATATTAAAATGTAACATGTAAAAATGTAACATGTAAAATTGTAACCTTTTAAAATGTAACATGCTTAAAGGTAACTTGTTAAAATGTAACACATTAAAAACGTTATGAGTACTGGTATGAGTAAAAGTTTTTATGTCAGCTTGGTGGTTGAGTGATTATAGTACTGCTGTAATCAGAAGGTAGCTGGTTTGATTCTATGTTACTTTGTTTGTATTACCCGTCACTAGTTTGGTATTACTAATTTAATTAATCTTTGTCACAGGTGTACGAGGCTGCTGGGCTGGCCAATGCTGACAGTTTTATCCGACAGTTCCCTGATGGCTACAGTACCATTCTGGGGGAGAGAGGAGTTACCGTGTCTGGGGGCCAGAAACAGAGGATAGCTATCGCCCGCGCTCTACTGAAAATCCCATCCATCCTCATACTAGACGAGGCTACCAGGTCAGTTGCAAGGGAATGACTTGATCGTAAAACATGTTAAAATGTAACATGTAAAAATGTAACATGTGGAAATATAAGAAGGTTAAATGTAACATGTTAAAATGTAACGTGTTAAAATGTAACATTTTAAAATGTAACATGCTTAAATGTAACGTGTTAAAATGTAACATATTAAAATGTAACATGTAAAAATGTAACATGTAAAATTGTAACCTTTTAAAATGTAACATGCTTAAAGGTAACTTGTTAAAATGTAACATATTAAAAACGTTATGAGTACTGGTATGAGTAAAAGTTTTTATGTCAGCTTGGTGGTTGAGTGATTATAGTACTGCTGTAATCAGAAGGTAGCTGGTTTGATTCTATGTTACTTTGTTTGTATTACCCGTCACTAGTTTGGTATTACTAATTTAATTAATCTTTGTCACAGGTGTACGAGGCTGCTGGGCTGGCCAATGCTGACAGTTTTATCCGACAGTTCCCTGATGGCTACAGTACCATTCTGGGGGAGAGAGGAGTTACCGTGTCTGGGGGCCAGAAACAGAGGATAGCTATCGCCCGCCCTCTACTGAAAATCCCATCCATCCTCATACTAGACGAGGCTACCAGGTCAGTTGCAAGGGAAAGACTTGATCATAAAAAATGTTAAAATGTAACATGTAAATATGTAAAATGTAAAAATGTAGACGACGACGACGACGACGACGACGACGACGACGACGACGACGACGACGACGACGACGACGACGACGACGACGACGACGACGACGACGACGACGACGACGACGACGACGACGACGACGACGACGACGACGACGGTTTTTATGTCAGCTTGGTGGTTGAGTGATTATAGTACTGCTGTACTCGCCTTGTAATCAAGAAGGTAGCTGGTTTGATTCTACGTTACTTTGTTTGTATTACCTGTCACTAGTTTGGTATTACTAATTTAATTAATCTTTGTCACAGGTGTACGTGGCTGCTGGGCTGGCCAATGCTGACAGTTTTATCCGACAGTTCCCTGATGGCTACAGTACCATTCTGGGGGAGAGAGGAGTTACCGTGTCTGGGGGCCAGAAACAGAGGATAGCTATCGCCGCTACAAGCGCTCTTAGCGCTCTACTGAAAATCCCATCCATCCTCATACTAGACGAGGCTACCAGGTCAGTTGCAAGGGAATGACTTGATCGTAAAACATGTTAAAATGTAACATGTAAAAATGTTACATGTGGAAATATAAGAAGTTAAAATGTAACATGTTAAAATGTACGGTGTTAAAATGTAACATTTTAAAATGTAACATGCTTAAATGTAACGTGTTAAAATGTAACATATTAAAATGTAACATGTAAAAATGTAACATGTAAAATTGTAACCTTTTAAAATGTAACATGCTTAAAGGTAACTTGTTAAAATGTAACACATTAAAAACGTTATGAGTACTGGTATGAGTAAAAGTTTTTATGTCAGCTTGGTGGTTGAGTGATTATAGTACTGCTGTAATCAGAAGGTAGCTGGTTTGATTCTATGTTACTTTGTTTGTATTACCCGTCACTAGTTTGGTATTACTAATTTAATTAATCTTTGTCACAGGTGTACGAGGCTGCTGGGCTGGCCAATGCTGACAGTTTTATCCGACAGTTCCCTGATGGCTACAGTACCATTCTGGGGGAGAGAGGAGTTACCGTGTCTGGGGGCCAGAAACAGAGGATAGCTATCGCCCGCGCTCTACTGAAAATCCCATCCATCCTCATACTAGACGAGGCTACCAGGTCAGTTGCAAGGGAATGACTTGATCGTAAAACATGTTAAAATGTAACATGTAAAAATGTAACATGTGGAAATATAAGAAGGTTAAATGTAACATGTTAAAATGTAACGTGTTAAAATGTAACATTTTAAAATGTAACATGCTTAAATGTAACGTGTTAAAATGTAACATATTAAAATGTAACATGTAAAAATGTAACATGTAAAATTGTAACCTTTTAAAATGTAACATGCTTAAAGGTAACTTGTTAAAATGTAACATATTAAAAACGTTATGAGTACTGGTATGAGTAAAAGTTTTTATGTCAGCTTGGTGGTTGAGTGATTATAGTACTGCTGTAATCAGAAGGTAGCTGGTTTGATTCTATGTTACTTTGTTTGTATTACCCGTCACTAGTTTGGTATTACTAATTTAATTAATCTTTGTCACAGGTGTACGAGGCTGCTGGGCTGGCCAATGCTGACAGTTTTATCCGACAGTTCCCTGATGGCTACAGTACCATTCTGGGGGAGAGAGGAGTTACCGTGTCTGGGGGCCAGAAACAGAGGATAGCTATCGCCCGCGCTCTACTGAAAATCCCATCCATCCTCATACTAGACGAGGCTACCAGGTCAGTTGCAAGGGAAAGACTTGATCATAAAAAATGTTAAAATGTAACATGTAAATATGTAAAATGTAAAAATGTAGACGACGACGACGACGACGACGACGACGACGACGACGACGACGACGACGACGACGACGACGACGACGACGACGACGACGACGACGACGACGACGACGACGACGACGACGACGACGACGACGACGACGACGACGACGACGACGACGACGACGACGACGACGACGACGACGACGACGACGACGACGACGACGACGACGACGACGACGACGACGACGACGACGACGACGACGACGACGACGACGACGACGACGACGACGACGACGACGACGACGACGACGACGACGACGACGACGACGACGACGACGACGACGACGACGACGACGACGACGACGACGACGACGACGACGACGACGACGACGACGACGACGACGACGACGACGACGACGACGACGACGACGACGACGACGACGACGACGACGACGACGACGACGACGACGACGACGACGACGACGACGACGACGACGACGACGACGACGACGACGACGACGACGACGACGGTTTTTATGTCAGCTTGGTGGTTGAGTGATTATAGTACTGCTGTACTCGCCTTGTAATCAAGAAGGTAGCTGGTTTGATTCTACGTTACTTTGTTTGTATTACCTGTCACTAGTTTGGTATTACTAATTTAATTAATCTTTGTCACAGGTGTACGTGGCTGCTGGGCTGGCCAATGCTGACAGTTTTATCCGACAGTTCCCTGATGGCTACAGTACCATTCTGGGGGAGAGAGGAGTTACCGTGTCTGGGGGCCAGAAACAGAGGATAGCTATCGCCGCTACAAGCGCTCTTAGCGCTCTACTGAAAATCCCATCCATCCTCATACTAGACGAGGCTACCAGGTCAGTTGCAAGGGAATGACTTGATCGTAAAACATGTTAAAATGTAACATGTAAAAATGTTACATGTGGAAATATAAGAAGTTAAAATGTAACATGTTAAAATGTACGGTGTTAAAATGTAACATTTTAAAATGTAACATGCTTAAATGTAACGTGTTAAAATGTAACATATTAAAATGTAACATGTAAAAATGTAACATGTAAAATTGTAACCTTTTAAAATGTAACATGCTTAAAGGTAACTTGTTAAAATGTAACACATTAAAAACGTTATGAGTACTGGTATGAGTAAAAGTTTTTATGTCAGCTTGGTGGTTGGATTATAGTACTGCTGTAATCAGAAGGTAGCTGGTTTGATTCTATGTTACTTTGTTTGTATTACCCGTCACTAGTTTGGTATTACTAATTTAATTAATCTTTGTCACAGGTGTACGAGGCTGCTGGGCTGGCCAATGCTGACAGTTTTATCCGACAGTTCCCTGATGGCTACAGTACCATTCTGGGGGAGAGAGGAGTTACCGTGTCTGGGGGCCAGAAACAGAGGATAGCTATCGCCCGCGCTCTACTGAAAATCCCATCCATCCTCATACTAGACGAGGCTACCAGGTCAGTTGCAAGGGAATGACTTGATCGTAAAACATGTTAAAATGTAACATGTAAAAATGTAACATGTGGAAATATAAGAAGGTTAAATGTAACATGTTAAAATGTAACGTGTTAAAATGTAACATTTTAAAATGTAACATGCTTAAATGTAACGTGTTAAAATGTAACATATTAAAATGTAACATGTAAAAATGTAACATGTAAAATTGTAACCTTTTAAAATGTAACATGCTTAAAGGTAACTTGTTAAAATGTAACATATTAAAAACGTTATGAGTACTGGTATGAGTAAAAGTTTTTATGTCAGCTTGGTGGTTGAGTGATTATAGTACTGCTGTAATCAGAAGGTAGCTGGTTTGATTCTATGTTACTTTGTTTGTATTACCCGTCACTAGTTTGGTATTACTAATTTAATTAATCTTTGTCACAGGTGTACGAGGCTGCTGGGCTGGCCAATGCTGACAGTTTTATCCGACAGTTCCCTGATGGCTACAGTACCATTCTGGGGGAGAGAGGAGTTACCGTGTCTGGGGGCCAGAAACAGAGGATAGCTATCGCCCGCGCTCTACTGAAAATCCCATCCATCCTCATACTAGACGAGGCTACCAGGTCAGTTGCAAGGGAAAGACTTGATCATAAAAAATGTTAAAATGTAACATGTAAATATGTAAAATGTAAAAATGTAGACGACGACGACGACGACGACGACGACGACGACGACGACGACGACGACGACGACGACGACGACGACGACGACGACGACGACGACGACGACGACGACGACGACGACGACGACGACGACGACGACGACGACGACGACGACGACGACGACGACGACGACGACGACGACGACGACGACGACGACGACGACGACGACGACGACGACGACGACGACGACGACGACGACGACGACGACGACGACGACGACGACGACGACGACGACGACGACGACGACGACGACGACGACGACGACGACGACGACGACGACGACGACGACGACGACGACGACGACGACGACGACGACGACGACGACGACGACGACGACGACGACGACGACGACGACGACGACGACGACGACGACGACGACGACGACGACGACGACGACGACGACGACGACGACGACGACGACGACGACGACGACGACGACGACGACGACGACGACGACGACGACGACGACGACGACGACGACGACGACGACGGTTACGACGACGGTTTTTATGTCAGCTTGGTGGTTGAGTGATTATAGTACTGCTGTACTCGCCTTGTAATCAAGAAGGTAGCTGGTTTGATTCTACGTTACTTTGTTTGTATTACCTGTCACTAGTTTGGTATTACTAATTTAATTAATCTTTGTCACAGGCTGCTGGGCTGGCCAATGCTGACAGTTTTATCCGACAGTTCCCTGATGGCTACAGTACCATTCTGGGGGAGAGAGGAGTTACCGTGTCTGGGGGCCAGAAACAGAGGATAGCTATCGCCGCTACAAGCGCTCTTAGCGCTCTACTGAAAATCCCATCCATCCTCATACTAGACGAGGCTACCAGGTCAGTTGCAAGGGAATGACTTGATCGTAAAACATGTTAAAATGTAACATGTAAAAATGTTACATGTGGAAATATAAGAAGTTAAAATGTAACATGTTAAAATGTACGGTGTTAAAATGTAACATTTTAAAATGTAACATGCTTAAATGTAACGTGTTAAAATGTAACATATTAAAATGTAACATGTAAAAATGTAACATGTAAAATTGTAACCTTTTAAAATGTAACATGCTTAAAGGTAACTTGTTAAAATGTAACACATTAAAAACGTTATGAGTACTGGTATGAGTAAAAGTTTTTATGTCAGCTTGGTGGTTGAGTGATTATAGTACTGCTGTAATCAGAAGGTAGCTGGTTTGATTCTATGTTACTTTGTTTGTATTACCCGTCACTAGTTTGGTATTACTAATTTAATTAATCTTTGTCACAGGTGTACGAGGCTGCTGGGCTGGCCAATGCTGACAGTTTTATCCGACAGTTCCCTGATGGCTACAGTACCATTCTGGGGGAGAGAGGAGTTACCGTGTCTGGGGGCCAGAAACAGAGGATAGCTATCGCCCGCGCTCTACTGAAAATCCCATCCATCCTCATACTAGACGAGGCTACCAGGTCAGTTGCAAGGGAAAGACTTGATCATAAAAAATGTTAAAATGTAACATGTAAATATGTAAAATGTAAAAATGTAGACGACGACGACGACGACGACGACGACGACGACGACGACGACGACGACGACGACGACGACGACGACGACGACGACGACGACGACGACGACGACGACGACGACGACGACGACGACGACGACGACGACGACGACGACGACGACGACGACGACGACGACGACGACGACGACGACGACGACGACGACGACGACGACGACGACGACGACGACGACGACGACGACGACGACGACGACGACGACGACGACGACGACGACGACGACGACGACGACGACGACGACGACGACGACGACGACGACGACGACGACGACGACGACGACGACGACGACGACGACGACGACGACGACGGTTTTTATGTCAGCTTGGTGGTTGAGTGATTATAGTACTGCTGTACTCTGTAATCAAGAAGGTAGCTGGTTTGATTCTACGTTACTTTGTTTGTATTACCTGTCACTAGTTTGGTATTACTAATTTAATTAATCTTTGTCACAGGTGTACGTGGCTGCTGGGCTGGCCAATGCTGACAGTTTTATCCGACAGTTCCCTGATGGCTACAGTACCATTCTGGGGGAGAGAGGAGTTACCGTGTCTGGGGGCCAGAAACAGAGGATAGCTATCGCCGCTACAAGCGCTCTTAGCGCTCTACTGAAAATCCCATCCATCCTCATACTAGACGAGGCTACCAGGTCAGTTGCAAGGGAATGACTTGATCGTAAAACATGTTAAAATGTAACATGTAAAAATGTTACATGTGGAAATATAAGAAGTTAAAATGTAA
>NW_026543340.1:0-33775 GCF_028750875.1 Macrosteles quadrilineatus | reverse complement strand
AACATTTTTAAAGAGGGGAAAGGTCGCAATATTTATGCTAAAAGTTGTCAAAATCCTTATAATTTTACGAACTTGGGAGCGAGCTTGCCAGAGGAGCTCACCTGGATATGTTTCTCGAGCTTGTCGACGTTGATCTGAGCTCGTTGGGAGAATATTGCACACGCCATTGGAGTAGCGAACGTCAGAATGGCTCCACAGATGAGAGTCTGCACTGGCGCTGCACTCCACGGATACCTTCTGAACACCCCCTTCTGATCTAGCTTGTTCACTATGACTGGGGTTAACACTGAAATAATAACAAACCTACGTAAGTAATTCAAAACTTAAGAAATACATGTTTCTATGTGACTAGCCGTTTCTTTAGTGATGAGGTTAATTTACTAAATGCACAATAATTATTAACGACAGTTGAAGTACAGGCAGTTTAAAACCGCTAACTTACGACACATCTTGCTCGGAATGCAAAATTAAGGTTTGCAGGTCAAAATAAGGAGAAAATCAAGAATTAAAGTTTTTCAAAATCACTTCATTAACCAGATATCCACCAATTTGTATTTTTACATAAACATTTTTATCTTTGAATCGTTTCAACCGATCTTTTTTGGTGTGTGTGTTTAAGGTTGAGGAGACCCATGTAAAAAAATACTTGATCCAATTAAAATGTTCAAAATGGTGGCCAAATTTTTAAAATTAAATGACAAAAAATAGCTGATGTTATGGAAAAATGTCAAGGAAGCATTTAAAACTTCCTATCAAACGATACCAAGGCCAAAAAGATCGAATAAAAAATAGCTTAAATATAACGATCTTTAGTTGTAAATTAGGTGGAATATTGAAAAAACTTGAGCCAGCTTCCCTCATTTTACCTGATTTTTACCTACAAATCGTGATATTTTTGCTATTTATTATTCAATGTTTTTGCAGTTGGTGTAGTTTGATAAGAAATTTTAATTAAATGCTAATTAAAAGGGTTCTTAAATTTTTTTCAATCTTTTTTTTTAATTAGGAATTTTTTAATTTAAATTTTAAAATTTAGTTTTTACGCGTTCGTTATGTAATTCTTTGTTGTTGGTCAGCTTCTTGGACTTATACTCCAACAATATACAGCAAATGCGTTGTTTGTGGTCTCTCAACACATACTTGTAACATGTACACGTCTTAACACTATTTTTCTTTCGCTTTAATGCGATTGAAATTGAAATTGAAATGCAAATAATTAAATTTAACAGAATGTATTGATGCTTCTAAATTTGCCTACTTACATCTGTGACACAATTAAACTGACCCATGCTTGGTGACCCCATCACTACTCTACTGAAGACCACAGCTGCGATGCCTGTTTTGGCAGCCACCTTTGACTCGCCAAGCTTGTTGTTGTTTATATCGTACACTGGTATCCCAGTCTCAATCTCCCTTAAACAAAACTATACATGGTAAGTATTCACAGCCTAAATTCATAAAAAAGCTATTATGATTTAGGAATAATTTAAATATATTGCAGAAAGAGTTTAGTTAAAGAATATCTTCTAAGAGGTTAAACTGCTCTGTGAGTTAATTATTTTATGATTTAGTTTTAACGTATTAATTATTTAACTTGTTAAAATTTTTACATCTTGTACTGTACTATGTTGATTGAGAAGTTATTTATTACATTTTTTACGACTAGTTTGCTTACTTAATTCTCATCGTAGGAATGTTGATACAGTTGGCTGCAGCTACGGCAGCAAAAGGCACTAGGCGACCAATAAGAGGAGGTGCTCTCTGAAAATTAAAACAGTCTAATAAGTAGCCAATAGATGTCAATTTGTGTATGTTTATGCCAAAAATATGAATATATTAAGACTATGAGTGAGTGTTTTAGCGAATTTTCCTATAGGGAAGTAGCTATTACCGTAGGTGGCACGGGAAGACGAATGAGTCTGTGTTCGTTGAGTAAGACTTTAAGCCGGGACCAATATACTTTTCCATTTTTAGGTCTCTAGAGGTTAAAAACAAAAACAGTAAGATAAAACAAAAAGTATATAATGTCAACTATACGTGTAACTATACGTCAGTAGATAGTTTCATGCCGATCCTGGGCCAAATATATGAATATCTGATGTAAACTTGATGTTATCAAAAAATCACAATTTCGATTTATTATATCATTTTTTATTGACGTGCGATGATTAATATCTATAAAGAAAACCCTCAATAGATATTTCTATATAAGTTTGTCCAAAGACTGTTTCATGATTAATAAATAAACAATCATATGTTTCCTCAATTGTTTCCGGTTGAAAACAAAGAATAGTTTCAGTGTGTTGTTTTGTTGAATACAATAAAGAGGATACCTAGTTTTTGTTAAAATTTATTTTGTCATTTCTAATGTTTGATATTAATCGTCCGTGATATCAAAGGAATTGAATCACGTATAGTGACGACATCAATTGGCGACCGTGACAGGACTTTTAATTGAGAAATGACAAAATTAGGAGTTGAAGATTTAACAACTGAAATGCTAGAGAAAGGCTTGGAAGAAGGTGAGCAGAAGGGGACAGGAAGCAGAGCCTACGAGTTTCGACCACGGGTAGGACGAAATACCACGTTGGCAGAACAAATACCACAACCTGACCCGGTGAGTACTCTACTGTCCAAAATTTTGGAGAAGCTAGATATCCAATCTGAGATACTTGACTCACAATCGGCATATATTAATAGGTAGTAAAATGTCATCACTTGTGGAACAAACTTCTCAAAACTGTTCAAAATTAGGAAAAAGAATCGAATCATTGGAGTCAGATGTTGTCAAACCATTGATAAAATTACAAAGTTAGAAACAAATTTTGATAGTAACTCTGATAAATTAAATGAATTGGAAACTAAAATTAATTACATGGAAACTAAATTTAACAATAAAATGGAAGTTATTGGAACACAGGTATCCTCACAGGAAAAGACAATTACTTTGAATAATCCAGAATCCCAACTATCTTTCATGCCTACGGTAGATCTCAGCATTATAAAAGACAGTCTACCAGAATTTCACGGGAGGTTGGAGGAATGTCCCACAGCGTTTCTAGCTACGTGCGAATCTTTGTTAAAAAGGACGTGTATACCGTCAGAAATATATCTGCAGATTGTGAGCCAACAGTTGAGGGGTTCGGCGGGTACTTGGTGGCAAAACATTAAGGGTCTAAGTCTAGAATGGGACACATTCAAACATGAGTTTATGCAGAGATTTAATTCACAGGCTGTCAAAGCATTAATCACTAAGAAATTCTTGACAGATGTTCAGCCTAGTGGCATGAGGGCTGGGGCATTTGTTATTCAAAAGTTACAGTTGTTTAAGAGAATGAATGATGGTGGGAGTATTGACGAGAGTGTTACTTATATTGTGGAACTTTTACATGATAAGATTAGGTCTCTAGTTAAGGTAGCTCAACCAAAATCATTTGACGAGCTCAGGAGCATAGTAGCAAAGCTAGACGAAGAGGTAAGCTTTTATTCCTCAAAAACAAGAACTTCGAACCCTGATAACTCCTTTAAATGTTATCAATGTGGGCAAACTGGGCATGTGAAGGCCCGTTGTCCGGAAAACTAGAACAGAACCGTTCTAATAGGGACGAGAATGGTTCTAGAAGAGTTTCTAAGTCCCAAAACTACCAGTCAGAAAGATATTGGTCAAATTTCTAGTGAGAGTGTGGGAAATCCTCGTCCGGCAATTAGTTTACAGGTTGGTGACAAATATTATACTGCAGTCCTTGATACTCAAGCATCACATTCGTTTATTGGCATGTCGGTGGCGAAATTATTAAAACCTGTTCGTCCAGACAGCGTAACTGTTGTCAAAGGTGCAGTACAGGATATAAATTACAAAATCGAAGGATTTACTTTTCTTGAAGCCAAATGTTCTCAAGAATCTATTCACATTCCGGTAAAAGTGATTAAGGATTTAATCCCGGAAATCATACTAGGGCATGATTTCCTTGTCAAATACGGTGTGTTAATAGATTGTACAGCAAAAGAAATATTTTTCGGCATTAAAAATAGAGTTAGATTGGGATGGTTAGAGGACTAACAGTTTGATTTGGAAGCAGAATTAGAAAACAACGTTTTGGATGAACTGAAAACAGGGATATTGGATCTTAATCAAAGAACAGACTTGATTAATTTACTCAGTATCTTTCAAGAGGTAATTACAGACAGAATTGGGTTTACTACTACGGTAAAACACAAGATCTCTTGTAAAGATAACACTCCTGTCAAACAGAAACCTTACCCTCTTAATCCCGACAAACGGAAGTTTGTCATAGAAAAAGTAAAGGAAATGGAAAATCAAGGGCTAATTGAACTGTCATCTTCAGGATGGGCTTCACCAATAGTATTACCCAAAAAGAAGAACAGAGACTACAGACTTTGTGTGGATTTACGTGAAGTCAACAATAAAACTATTGCTGATGCTTACCCAATGCCTGTTCTACGACATCTGATTAAGCAAGTTAGTGGGGCCAAAGTATTTAGCACTTTAGATTTGAATTCTGGCTATTGGCAAGTAGAGGTAGAAGAATCATCTCGGCCTATGACCGCTTTTTGAACACCAAGGGGGCTATATCAATTCCGTGTTATGCCCTTTGGATTGAAAAATGCCCCAGCAACATTTATGCGTCTGATAGACAAAGTTTTGTCGGGTTATGTTGGTGAATTTTGTCAAGTTTATTTGGATGACATACTAGTTTACAGCAAAACATTTTCTGACCATTTGGAACATTTGGCTAGAGTATTAGAAAGATTAAAAATTTATGGACTTACCTGTCAAGTGAAGAAATGTCACTTTATGTCCAACTCAGTAGAATATCTGGGTCATGTGTTAACAGACAAAGGATTAGAGAGACAAACTGAGAAAAACAAGGCTATTGAAGAGTATGAAAGACCTGGTACGAAGCGGAAAGTACGACAATTTTTGGGCCTGTGCGGTTGGTACAGTTGTTTTGTACCTAATTTTGAATCCAAGGTTTCACCTCTGACTGACCTTCTTCATAAAAATACACCTTTTAAATGGACCGAGACGGAAGAGAAAGCTTTCAGGGAGATAAAGAGATCCATCTGTGACTCTCCGGGATTAGCTTATTTGGACCCCAACCGGGAAATATGCTTACAGACAGATGCCAGTAATGTGCCTTGGGGCTGTTCTCTTTCAAGAGCGGATAGAAGGAGGCAAGGATATCATTGAATATGCAAGCAGGAAACTTTCCCTTTCTGAGAAAAACTATTGTACAGCTGAAAAGGAGGCTCTGGCGGTAGTGTGGGCAGTCGGGAAATTCAGGGGGTATCTCGAGGGAAGACAATTTAAATTATTCACTGATCACTCATCACTACAGTGGCTAAACAAAGTATCCGGAACCAAGTCAACACTGATGCGATGGTCCTAAATTTTGGCCGATTTTGACTTTGAAATACATCACGTCCCAGGAGAGTTAAATCAAGCCGCTGATAGCTTGTCAAGAAACCCGGTAGACAGTGGTGAGATATCCAAAGAACTCATGGAGAGGGAAGTTCCAGTCCCAATGAAGTTAAGACAGATTGAGCCTGTTCTTATGGTGGCACAACGGGAAATTGTGACATTGACTTGGAACTGATAAAGAAATGGCAGAATGAAGATGCAGCTTGTAGTAGAATGAAATCCTGGATAACCAAACGTTACACTAATTCTGAAGCTGTCCCATTCCAGTTCAAGACATGCTATAAGAACCTTCGCTTGGAAGACAGTTTACTTATGTACAAATCTCATCTATCAGAATCTTCTCCTGTGATTGTAGTTCCGAAGTCTCAGGCCGTAAGGATTCTAGAGAAGTACCACGACAGCCCTGAAGCTGGCCATCCAGGACAAGACGAGACCTACACTTCGATTCGGCGTCGTTCCTTCTGGGTAAATATGCATCGGGACATCAAGAACTACGTCCAATCCTGCACTATCTGTGCCTGTACCAAGGCTAACAACCAAAAAGCTAGTACAAGCATGAGAGGACGTCGGCCACACCAGCCGTGGGAGGTTGTTGCTCTAGATCTTATGGGACCATATCCCAGAACATCTCGAGGGAAGACTGGAATTTTGGTGGTGACAGACCTTTTTACCAGGTGGGTCGAAGCATTTGCTATTCCTGAAGCTACATCGGGAAGAATCCTGCAGATCCTACGAACAGAGGTCTTTAGTCGGTATGGTTATCCACGTGTCTTCTCACAGATAATGGCAGTCCGTTCATGTCAAAACAATGGTTGCGGACTTTAACTGAGTGGGCTATTGAACACTGGACAACGCCAATCTACCATCCTCAGGCAAATCCTACTGAACGGAGAAATCAGGAGCTTAAGAAGCTGTTCAGAATTCATTTGTTTGACAAATAACATTCCAAATGGGATCAAAACTTGCATGAGTCTCTCCTGGCCATCAGACAACGAGTGAATCGGGTCACAGGGTTCTCTCCAGCAGAACTTTTTTCTCGTTCGGGAAATAAAAAGAACTGGTGATTGGAACTTTATGCATGAAAAATCTCCTGAAACTATGAATTTGACTGCATGGCATGAAGAGAACGCAAAACAAATCAAACGTATGAATCGACAAGCCGAAGAGAGTTCGAAGAGGGAAGCAGAGAGAAATGATGTACCTGAAGAGCAGGACCTGAAACCGGGTACGTTGGTTCTTCGGCGAAACCATCCTTTGAGTAGTAAGCTTACAAATGTGCATGCAGGGATGGCACGGAAATGGCTTTGACCATTTGAGGTGGAACACAAGCTAGGGAAGGGAGTGTACCTCTTGAGGTCTGATCCACCAATTAAGGTACACATGTCGGAGTTGAAATTACTCCCGCAAACTCTCCGTGAAGCAACTCAAGCCGAAGATGATGAACTAGAAGCAGAAGACCATAACGATGCCTTACCTGGTTATAACTTAAGGTCTAGAAAGAGGAAGATTTAATATATATATTGAGGGTTTTGGGGGGGATGATTGACGTACGATGATTAATATCTATAAAGAAAACCCTCAATAGATATTTCTATATAAGTTTGTCCAAAGACTGTTTCATGATTAATAAATAAACAATCATATGTTTCCTCAATTGTTTCCGGTTGAAAACAAAGAATAGTTTCAGTGTGTTGTTTTGTTGAATACAATAAAGAAGATACCTAGTTTTTGTTAAAATTTATTTGGTCATTTCTAATGTTTGATATTAATCGTCCGTGATATCAAAGGAATTGAATCACGTATAGTGACGACTTCAATATCATTTCATTAATCTTTGATGGATGATTTAAGAATCTTAAAAAAATATCATCAAAATCTGGTTTAATACAAAAATTCTATTCAAAATGTCTAAAAATAATTGGAATATTTTTTAAAATGATATATTTCCTTTTGTAAAACTGAAATATGCATTACAAATTAATGTAATATTTGTTTCATCTCCAAAACTCAATTTGAAATCAATATTATATATTTTGTTTAAGAATTGATAGTAAAATATCTAGTTTGTATACTTTCTTTGTTTTAAAAATAATTTTATGTTTTTAGGTGTTATTTCAAAACTATTATCTAAAATACATAATGTATAGATTTCATTGGTATAGTTCGGCCGCTTAGAAAGCGACCTCCTCCAGATTGGTTTAGCATTAGCGCGCAGGTCGTTTTATAAGCGGCCGAACTATAGTTGTTGTGTACAATATGGTTGAAAATGATTAAATTTCCTTAAAATATTTATAAGATGTTTGTTCTTATTCTTACGTTTATTATTAATCTTTCTCTTAAATATAATTATTTTACATATATTTCATCCTACACAATTTCCAATAATTTGTGAAATCAGTAAAATTATGGCATCTATAACACATATCCATTTATATGTAAACATTTTTATATCTGAATGGAAGAACCTATTCATTGTCATGAATGTAAGAAGAAGACCGCAAATATTAATCCAGAAATTGTTGAAATGAAAAATGGATTGTTTAGGATTGCTACTAAATGTTCAATATGTAAAACAAATACAAGTTAGATAATTAAAAAGGAACTAAATAAAATACCCCCGCCGCAGCAAACCTGCAGACTAAGCGAATTTTCATCTACCTGGCTGGAATTCCACTAAATTATTCCCTAAAAATTGTCAGATTTATTCCCTAAATAAGTATCATTAATTTTAATGAGTACTTAGGTTTGCTGCTACAGGGAAGAAAATAGGGGTTTTTATTAAAATATTGATAGCTTAGTATGAAGTAAACAAAATTTAAAAATTTCATTAAAATATAGGTACACATAGACATGCAAGCTACAACAGTTTATTTATTTTCCATAAGAATAACATGGTTATTTTAAATTTACACTTTTTTGGGATTTTTCCGTAACCGTTAGGCATACAACATTTCTTCAATCTACTAAATTATTTGTTTTTTTTTAGCTCTACAAAATGGTTTAGAAAGAGATTGCAAAATGTTATGTTTTCAGGGTGAAAAATGGGAGTCTTCCATTTTGCGGTCAGTCCATTTACCGGTCAGTCCATTTACCGGTCAAGTGTGGGGGTGAGGAGGCTCTAGGGAGGGGAGGTTTTCCATTTTGCGGTCAGGTTTCGATTCCTAGAATACCAGACTATTTTGAATGAATAGGTTCCATGCACTAGAGCAGCAACATTTCTTGATTGTTTGCAGATGTCGAGTTTTAGATCTTCACGAGGAGTTGTTGATGGAACCACCTTTATATTAAATAAAATAGAATAGAAACGTAATTTATCTAAAGCGGGTTTCAGTACAAAAATACACTGCCTTTCAAAACAACTCAAGTCAGGTACACAGTATTCAATACTATAATAAAAGAGAACAAATAATTTAATTAAAACTAATACAACTAACCTATATTTACAAATAGAGTTTTCTTGTTTCTCGTCTGAGAGCCTTATAACTTAAAATTTTAATTCTTTCAGGTAAAAAAATTGTATTCCTGAGGGCCGAAAAAAGAAAACCCCTTCTAGTTAGAAGTTGAATTAAAGTTTACACGAGGCAAATGCAGTAGGCTATCCTGTCTTGTGCGCCGTACTTCTTTCCGAGTGGTTAGTTTATCTTTGAGATACAATTAATTTCTAGATTTTTTTTAATATAAAAAAATCATTATTGAACTATGATTTTTCTTGCCCAAAGAAACGTGGAGTAAAAAGTGTGATGTTCAACAATCATCGCGTCTTCTGACCGCCAAAGTGCGTTTATCATTCTTTTAAAGGATTAAAACTTATTTCATTTCTCTTTAAGAAAAATGTTCAAATACACATAATACAGTACTACTCGTGATTTGAATAAGTTTATTGCATAGTTTGGTCACATACTATTGGTGCATTGGTGTACAACATACCGACGCGTCATCGGCCTGGCTAACCACTCTGAGTCATCAACCTGGCTCACATGTTCTCGGAATTTTAGAAATATGTGACCGCAAAATGGAAAACTTTTTTTGACCCACCCCTCCAAATTTTTGGGTTGACCGGTAAATGGACGATTTTACCCTTGACCGGTAAATGGACGACCGCAAAATGGACACAACCGAAAAATGAGGAAAACCCATTTTTACCCCATAAGACCCCCCATAAACCCCTGTTCCCATAGTCCGATCATGCTGGTTCACGAATTTGTTCGAATAAATGTAGGTTTACACGTTTATACCAAATTTCATCAAAATCAGATCATTTTTGCTCGAGTTATCGCGCTAACGGACACATATACAGGGGTGTTCAAAAAAGGTGGGGACATATTTTACCTAGTGATTCCTTGGGTCAAAAGAAAGATAAAATCAAGAATAAAATTGTTTCCCAAAATCGCTTTGTTAACCAGATATCCGCCATTGTGTATGTTATACATAAACATTTTTATCTTCTAATAGTTTCAACCGATCTTTATAAAACTTGGTATGTAGGTTAAGGTAGAAGAGACCCGTGTTATACAAATATTTCACCTTGATTCAACCTAAATTTCAAAATGGCGGCCATTCAAAACTTTTATACTTAAATTACTCCAAAATGACTGGTTTTATGAAAAAATGTCAGGAACCCTTTTATTTAGCATTTGTAACCTATCAAACGATACCAAGTACAATTATACAATAAAAAAAATAACTAAAAAAGAAAAAAATATCATTACATTTCAATCATTGGCAATTCATTGAACAAAAAGCAATATCTGGTAAAACATATAGTTTTTGATATAACGAATATATATAGAAATATTTATAATACAAAATCTGTGATAATTAGTTTTTAAAGAGGTAGATCGAATATCCAAGAGACCTATTTCCAAGCGTACACGGATTACGTGCATAATAGAACCACGCTGTGTTGTGTTGTTTCGTTGGAATCCTGATGTGCGGCAAAATATAAACCGTACGACAAAGTATAAACCGTACGGCAAAGTATAAATATGCAGCAATTAGCAGCTTTCTGTACTATAAACAGTACATGGAAGCCAACTTTGTCGGGTGACTGTAGGAAAAGAATATTACCCCTTACCATTTTAACAGATTACATTACATATTAAAGAACATTTACATACCAATTACCAAACCTTCAGCGAAAAAAGGTCTTGTAAACTAATGACTTCCTCCGAGCAAAACTCAGTATCGAAGGACTAGATCTAATAAAAGTTATTTTCCTCAATGATATATTTGTAGGACTGTTCAACATGCCCACACAATAATAATTGTTACTGATTGGAATCTGGAAACCACAGCAATGGTCCATAAAAGAATAGTAATTTACTTACTTTAACCATCCTATTGAGGGTAAGGGCGGTAGCTAAAGCCCCACTTGTTGCCATTGCGTATGACTTTGCCAGCTGACTAAAACAAACGGGTAAAATTAATACTAGCACAGAGGTAAACTAGGCTACTTGACATATCTTACATACTCATAAGTGGTTAAAAGAATTATCTTCCGCTCAACAAGACACTGTTTGAGCATCTATGCCTGCACGATCCAGTAACGGATATACCTCCCTTTGAAATTAGAACGTGTCTTCCCAACAAACAGATATTTTGTTTTAAATAATATCATAGATTAATCTGCATTACACTGATGAAATCACGGAAGTGTTTAACTACAAAAGATCCACCAATACAATTTTAATACTATTTAAAGGTTCTTCCGAAGGAAGAGATACCAGAGAACATACTAAAAATAACTCCTATGACGTACGGTATGGGGAATATTTTATTTATTGAATGATCAACCATATTTGGTTACTAACGCAATTAATATCATTATTGTTTTTAAACTTATTACTCTTTAAACAATGCTAAATGCTCAAAATATGTATAATTTCACTCAATTTATTGCAGTTAGATGAATTGGTGTAAGCCTTGAAAGTTACCGTCGATTTCGAGCGGTTTTACCTAGTGTTTAGCAATTAATGCAGTAAAATTGATATACAGTAAAAAATAGGTAGGGACGATTTATTTAATAATGTCAAATCTATGTCGGCATACACAATTTTTGGTTGATAAAGCAAATGTTAACTGGTTTGGTACGTCTCTAGAAAACTGCTCAATAAGCTGCAGGGTGTCAGGATAAACCAAATTCGATCAATACACACACACATTACACATTATCCCGGTAGTACAGAATGGTTCAGAAAATTGAGCCCTCTTATTGCTGAATTTGGGAATAGAGTACAGAGAAAATATACGGGACATTTCAAGATAATGGTAGTTGAGATGAAAAAGAACAGAGAGCTAAGAGGAATAATCACCCAGATTTATGGGTGATTTCAAAAGTAAAAAGCTCGGATGGACAGGCTATGCGTGGAGGAGAGGGATACATCAACTTGAAAAAAATTATTCCAAGGAATACCACAAGTAAGAGGACCACATGGAGTACCAAGCAATAAATAATTCTCCAGACTGGAATCAACATTAAAAGAGGCAAGGGATAGAAGAGAATGGGAGGCCAAAATCCTCTTAAGGTTGCAGTGGCCACTGCGGTAAAACAAGATTATCTTTGAGTAGTATGCAATGGAAGGTGATATTTAGTAAATCGACCACCAATCCCACTTTAAGGCTTTTCAGATCAACACAATCGCTGTTGTAATGTAAAATTATCGGATTTGAAATGCGTATCGTATAGGCCTATAATCGGATGAAAAAAGTAGGTGGTCACGTGATATTTGTTTACGAGATAATTTTTTCCTATTAAAACTGCCAGAATTTTCTTAGCGAGTGAACTAGCTGTTCTGAATTATAATCAGTTTTAATCGACTACGGTACTTGATTCCCGTTACGTAGACGGGCCAACAGCTTGTTATTCATTAAATTAATAACTTAAACATAACTGTAAACAATCCTACTTTGACAGTTCTCATTGTGTATCACAGCTTTTTGTTGCTGCTTAGTTCAAATTACCTGTTGCCATATATGAAAAAAAATAATAGTGCAGCATCCTGTTTGGAAACCTTATATATTTTTAATGCTATTGCATATTATAGAACCAACTTGTAAGTTGACTAAATTATTTAATTCCTTTTAAAATGAAGGAGTTCATAAGGTTAACATGGGAAACTACAGAGCCACTGGGGCGGAGCCCAAAAGGATTTTTGAAATAAGAATATGCCTATAGGTTAATCGGTAATGTTAGGTATCATCATGCCAAATGTCAGCCCAATCCGTCCAGTAGTTATTGCGAGATTGAACTTCAAACAAACAAAACAAACACACAAACTTTCACATTCATAGAAGATGCGGTAAATTATAATGGATTGAACCAGTATCTAAATCAATTGCCAACCTGCCGAACGTTAGTTTACAAAACAATACTTACTCGGCAGGGATGGGATTAGCGCCACTCCGGTTCGTATAGTTGACAACAGCGTTGAAAGACTGATTGAACCACTGCCAGAACACGACAGCAGGAGTTGACCTTGCAAAGGACAACCAATTAATTAGTGAAATAAAGAGATAATACCTACTAACAGAGTCTTGTAAACTTACTCTTAGGCTTGGGGTAACTCCCTTTCCAAATGAGTGTGGCCATTCGTTGTCGTGATGTGAGTGCATGAGCTCACTCTCGTCACCACCTCAACGTGTGTAGAAGGTGCTCCATACATGACTGAGGACTTCAAGAGAGGCTGCAACGTCCTCTCGATGGAACTGGAGCTCATGGAAAATGCTTGTGGGGTTGTTCAAGATTGCCCTGACTAAGATTGAGACGATAGTTTTTTTATTAAGAGCATCATAACCAACTGGCGATCACAAAATCTTCTCCATCTACTTGTAAAATTCTCATTAGGATTGTCATGCAAGTATTATCACTAATTTAGTATTGAAAGTATGTTAGACTAATTAAGAACATTTTATGTCGTGTTAAAAAAGTAAGATTACTTACTCAGTAGTGAATGGCCAATTTACCTTATGTAAATTCTTACAAATCAATAAAAACACCATTTGCAGAAAACACGGTCCTGGAGACAAGATATACCCTCTCCGACGACTAATATTTACGTAATTATAATGCAGTCGAATAAACATAATATTGTTACTGCAGCAATCAGCCATACCCAAGGTGACGGTAGTACAGTGTCTAGTGTCAATGCCTTACCCTTCTAATAGAAGGAACGGCTCACACAAGGCCCCACTAGAAAAACCTTTTCTAGTGGGGCCTTGGCTCACTCAATTATGAGAGCCAAAACTCTTTTCACATTTTATCACTGTATTCTATCTAGTATAAAAACTGTCCAATAAATTTAAAGAAAACAATGATCGTACTTGTAAAAGGTCATCATCATGCCAGTGATGAACATGTTCATGGGGACCTGGGCTGACATACGGCCCACAAGGATCATCTTCTCTCCCGTGTCAGGGTGAAACGCTGAGTCGTACAACAGCTTAGCTCGGTAGACATCGTCCAGGGTGAGCGTGCTCGGTAAATCCTCGCCAGCCCTACATGCATTAGGAGTCAAACACTGATTCGTAAACAAATAAGCTTGGTAGACATAGTCCAAGATCAGCGTGCTCGGACACTCCCTGCCAGCCCTACATACAATAGGAATCAAACACTGATTCGTAAACAGCTTAGCTCGGTAAACATCGTCCAGGGTGAGCGTGCTTGGCAACTCAGGAGTCAAACGCTGAGTCGTGCAACAGCATAGCTCGGTAGACATCGTCCAGGATGAACGTGCTCGGCAACTCCTCGCCAGCCCTACATACATTAGGAGTCAAACACTGATTCGTAAACAGCTTAGCTTGGTAGACATCGTCCAGGATGAACGTGCTCGGCAACTCCTCGCCAGCCCTACATACATTAGGAGTCAAACACTGATTCGTAAACAGCTTAGCTTGGTAGACATCGTCCAAGATCAGCGTGCTCGGCAACTCCTCGCCAGCCCTACATACATTAGGAGTCAAACACTGATTCGTAAACAGCTTAGCTTGGTAGACATCGTCCAAGATCAGCGTGCTCGGTAAATCCTCGCCAGCCCTACATACATTAGGAGTCAAACACTGATTCATAAACTGCTAAGCTTGGTAGTCATCGTACAAGGTCAGCGTGCTCGGCAACTCCTCGCCAGCCCTTCATACATTAGGAGTCAAACACTGATTCATAAACTGCTAAGCTTGGTAGTCATCGTACAAGGTCAGCGTGCTCGGCAACTCCTCGCCAGCCCAACATACATTAGGAGTCAAACACTGATTCGTAACCAGCTTAGCTTGGTAGACATCGTCCAAGATCAGCGTGCTCGGCAACTCCTCGCCAGCCCTACATACATTAGGAGTCAAACACTGATTCGTAAACAGCTTAGCTTGGTAGACATCGTCCAAGATCAGCGTGCTCGGTAAATCCTCGCCAGCCCTACATGCATTAGGAGTCAAACACTGATTCGTAAACAGCTTAGGTTGGTAGACATCGTACAAGGTCAGCGTGCTCGGCAACTCCTCACCAGCCCTTCATATATTAGGAGTCAAACACTGATTCGTAAACAGCTTAGCTTGGTAGACATCGTACAAGGTCAGCGTGCTCGGCAACTCCTCGCCAGCCCTACATACATTAGGAGTCAAACACTGATTCGTAAACAGCTTAGCTTGGTAGACATCGTACAAGGTCAGCGTGCTCGGCAACTCCTCGCCAGCCCTACATACTGTAACGACCTTTATTTTACTTGTTTTAGCGAATTTCCCTATAGGGAAGTAGCTATTACCGTAGGTCTCATGGTAAGACTTAGGCCCGGGACCGATCTACTTTTTCATTTTAATGTCCCCAGAGGCCAAAAACACCATTCGTTCAAATTTTTATATATGTATATATATATATATATATATAGGTATATATATATATAGATTTATATATATATGTGTCCGTGAACACGATAACTTGAGTAATTTTTATCCGATTTTGATGAAATTTGGTTTGAAGGTGTAAGGCGGGATAAACTTGAATGAGTTCGCGATCCAGCTAGATCGGACCATGGGAACAGGGTTTTATGGGGGGTTTTATTGGGTAAAAATTGGTTTTTCTCACTTTTTACCCTCAAAACACAAAATTTCCCAATTTTTCTCTAAACCTTCTTAAAGAGCTTAAAAAAACAAACAATTCAGTATATCAAAGTGTTTTTGTACGGTTATTGGTTACGGAGAAAACTAAAAAAATTGTAAATTTAAAATTCCCATGTTATTCTTATGGAGAATATTGTAAAATGTTGTAGTTTGCTTGTTTATGGATATATTTTGATCAAACTTGGCCAATTTATTTATTTTATAGTAAGCTATCAATATTTTACTAAAAACACACTACTTTATTAGTTTCCTTGTAGCAGCAAACCTAGGTACTCGTTAAACCTAATGTTATTTAAATAGATCAATTGAAAATCAATTCGGCCAAATGGAAATTCGCTTAGACGGCAGGTTTGCTGCGGCGGGGGTATTTGTTTTCTATTTAGCCTCACCCATACCTCCTTCCGCTACATCCTCTGACCTTCCCCTTACCACAGGTCTCCTTCCAACCCTCCACGTCTCCTTCCGCAGCCTCACGTCGCCTCCCCCGACCCAGCGTCTCCTTCCGCTACATCGTCTGACCTTCCCCTTACCACACGTCTCCTCCCAACACTCCACGTCTCCTTCCGCAGCCTCACGTCTCCCTCCCCGACCCAGCGTCTCCTTCAGCTACATCGTCTGACCTTCCCCTTACCACACGTCTCCTTCCAACACTCCACGTCTCCTTCCGCAGTCCCACGTCGCCTCCCCCGACCCAGCGTTGCCTTCCGCTACATCCTCCGACCTTCCCCTTACCACACGTCTCCTTCCAACACGCCACGTCTCCTTCCGCAGCCTCACGTCGCCTTCCCCGATCCAGCGTCTCCTTCCGCTACATCCTCCGACCTTCCCCTTACCACACGTCTCCTTCCAACACTCCACGTCTCCTTCCGCAGTCCCACGTCGCCTCCCCCGACCCAGCGTTGCCTTCCGCTACATCCTCCGACCTTCCCCTTACCACACGTCTCCTTCCAACACGCCACGTCTCCTTCCGCAGCCTCACGTCGCCTTCCCCGATCCAGCGTCTCCTTCCGCTACATCCTCCGACCTTCCCCTTACCGCACGTCTCCTTCCAACACGCCACGTCTCCTTCCGCAGCCTCACGTCACCTTCCCCGACCCAGCGTCTCCTTCCGCTACATCCTCCGACCTTCCCCTTACCACACGTCTCCTTCCAACACGCCACATCTCCTTCCGCAGCCTCAAGTCGCCTTCCCCGACCCAGTGTCGCCTTCCGCTACATCCTCCGACCTTCCCCTTACCACACGTCTCCTTCCAACACGCCACGTCTCCTTCCGCAGCCTCACGTCGCCTTCCCCGACCCAGCGTCGCCTTCCGCTACATCCTCCGACCTTCCCCTTACCACACGTCTCCTTCCAACACGCCACGTCTCCTTCCGCAGCCCCACGTCGCCTTCCAACACGTCACGTCTCCTTCCGCTACATCCCTCGCCTTCCCCCTACCCACACGTCTCCTTCTCCTATCCTACGTCACCTTCTATCGCCCTACGTCGCCCCCTGATACCACCGATACCATTCAACAGTTTCCATTCCTGTCCAAACCTGTTCAGCCAAACATAACCTCAAAATGTTCCCAAAAATCAATTTCCAATGCAAATAGATTGTCCGATCCTCACCCCTAAAAGTCCAAGACATGACTAACCATTTCAGGACTACTGCGCATGCGCGGACTACCCCCACCAGGCTGACCAGGTTTTCGCATAAAAGGAGGGCTGCTCGGGACATCATTCTCATTCGCTCCCGGGCAGCTGACCAGTACACTTCGATTGTAAGGTGAGCATCGCCCTAACAGTGCTAGAGTAATCTTAGCATCCGATACCCAGTGCTAGAGAAATCTTAGCATCCGACACCAGTGCTAGAGCAATCTAAGCATCCGACTCCTGTGCTAGAGAAATCTTAGCATCCGACACCAGTGCTAGAGCAATCTAAGCATCCGATCCACAGTGCTAGAGCAATCTAAGCATCCGACTCCTGTGCTAGAGCAATCTAAGCATCCGACTCCAGTGCTAGAGTAGTTTTAGCTATAATTTGTTTCTTTACTACAGTGCTAGAGCAATCCGAGCAATCCCTACTTCCCCACCCACAAACGGTGATGATACTGGCACCCCTGAAGTCTTAGAACTTATAGCCATATATCTGAGTTTATCCTTTTCCTTCCCATAGACCCCTGGAATAACCAACCCAGCGACGACTGAGTCATCCGTGGCAACGATTGAGACGACCTTCGTGAAAGTACGTCACACATTTTGGCGCCCGAACAGGGACTGTTAAACAAACAGTATCTACGGAAAAAAAGACAGGAAACAAAAAAATGACCGAGAGTGACGATGAACGCGAAGCCAAATCTCTCCAAAGAAGTGATTTTCCACCGTTACCCCAAACACATGTCACCACAATTACGCTCACAACCACGACCACGACAACGTCTTCCTCGCCTCTAAACCCTCCTATTATGGCTACGCAAACGAACAGTCAAGTGGACAATCTAAGCCAGCCACAGGATGATCGAGTTGGATGGATCTATACACTACCGAAAATAAAACTACAAGAGGAATGTCGGTTGAGAAATCTGAAAGACTCAGGTAATGTAAGGGAGATGAGAAAACGACTCGTGGATAATCTTAGAGCTACGAACGCAACTTTAGAAGGAGAGACCGACACTTCATCAGAAAAGGACGATCACACATCGATGAATATGGAGCAACCAGAACATCTTGGAGCCATACCGAAGGAGCCCTCGCAAGATAGGAGATTATTAAGAAGAGTCGGCGAACAAGACGCCATCGATAACCTAAAAGAGATAGTTGGGCTACCCGCCAATGTAGATCTGAATACTCTTAGGCACAGATTAGTTGACCTTGTGAAAATTGAAACACACAAACCAGAAACCGTCCCTCTACCCGCAAGGGACCACAGGCACCACTACAATATAAACAATCGCCAATTTCTTGACCATGCCCAGTTGAACCAACCTCCCAGTTTCTTTCATCATGGAGCCGCAAAACCTGCGCCTATAGATGCGACAAAGTATTATTATGTTGAGGAAAACGAGTTCGCAGGCCAGAAACCTCAAATATTAAATCAAACCGCTACGCTGTGTAATCATGTTCGGAAATGGAACATAAAATTTGATGGTTACACCGACCCTGTATCTTTTATGGAACGCTTAAACGAACTGATTGAAGCATACGCAATACCCCAAAATCATATTCTACGGGCTTTACCAGAGATCTTTAAAGGCAACGCTCTGCTCTGGTGGCGAAATAATCATGACGCATGGCGGAACTTCGCTGACTTTCAAACTGATTTCGAACTACAGTTTTTACCATCAAGATACTACAAAAATCTTGACAGAGAAATACAAGACCGAACCCAGGGAGAAAAAGAAAGCTGTCGTCAATTTGTTATAGCCATCTCCACTCTTATTCGCCGACGAGGAGGATACAACGAAGAAAGGAAACTGGAGAAGATCTATGGAAACCTGAAACCTGAGTACAAGTTCTACATCCGCCGTCAAGACATCAGGACTGTGGCTGATTTACTGACATGAGCTGATGAATATGAATCAATTCTCCGAGACAGAACAACCTTTCGGCCTCCACCTGGACCCGCCCAATCTTTGACCCCGGAGACTGCCTACCAACCAAGTGGAAAGAGAAGAAGTGATTCTACAGAAGTAGTACGTTTAGAAGAGCTACTTCCCATCCCAGCCAGTAGAGCCGAACCCAAGATGGATAGTAACAGAAACAATGCCACCAGCAAAAATGGGGTCCTCTACAGCGGAAATATCTCGAATCAAACGACGAAGGGTCAACAAGCCGAACCTCACCGCCAGCTAAGGAGTACCAGCACCTTCTATACGCCACAGAGAAATACGAATATTCCAATTTCATTAAAAAATACCCCATCAATCCCAATTTGTTGGAATTGTAATATGGAGGGACATATGTTCCGAGACTGTACCAAACCCCGAAAGATCAGGTGTTATTACTGCAAAACTGAAGGTCAACTGACAACCACCTGCCAATGCCGGGCGGGAAACGGTTATCCGGCCCCGAAACAGGGAAGTCAGGAGTGCCGGAAACGATTGTAAAATCTTCCCAAAACTGGCCTGAGTGGTTAAACTACGTAGCAAATTTTCATTTAAATGCCACCCAGCCCACTTTGGTATGTGATAAACGACCCTATGTTGAGGTCAGTATTTTAAACACAATATATGTGGCACTCGTGGATACTGGAGCAATGATGACATTTATCTCGGATGATGTAGCCGACCATTTGAAGAAAAATCAAGTCAAGTCTACGAGCCCTAAGGTTAAAGTACATCTGGCCAATAAGACTTTAGCAATCGTAGAGAACAGTTACACTTTTCCTATCAAAATAGGTACTAAAGAGTGCATAGTTGATGCGATTCATGTGACAAATTTGTCTACTTCCGTGATATTGGGAATTGATTTGCTACACAAACTAAATCTCATAACCATAAATTGTCCAAAAATAAGTTACAATGTGGAACTTGACAAGGAGAAATCGGAAACTAACCTCTCAGGAATCAGTACACTTACTATTGAAGAGGAAAGCGCCTTGAAATTGTTCTTGGACGAGGAATTAGCAAAATTTAAGGACGTCCCTGGGAGAACAAACCTGGTGGAACACGAGATACGCCTCAAGACCAGACATCCAGTTAAACAACGATACTACCCGCGCAACCCAGCCATGCAAGAAGTGATGAAAAAGGAAGTGGAGGAAATGCTACAAAACGGAGTCATAGAACCATCTTCAAGCCCATGGAGCTCTCCTGTGGTCTTAGTAAGAAAACCGTCAGGAAAGGTCCGCTTCTGCATTGATTTTAGGAAAGTGAACGACCTATCCATCAAGGATGCCTACCCTCTACCATACATCAGTGGGGTTCTTGACAAACTCCGCGAGGCAAATTACATTTCTACTATTGATCTGAAAAATGGCTACTGGCAGATTCCCCTAAACGACACAAGCCGACCTATCACTGCATTCACCGTCCCCGGAATAGGTTTGTTCCAATTTAAGGTGATGCCATTTGGACTTCATTCCGCACCAGCCACGTTTCAAAGGTTACTGGACACTATCATAAGTCCTGATCTAGAACCAAAAGCTTTCGCTTATCTGGACGATATAATTGTTCTTGGTAAGACTTTTGACGAACACTTGCAATTACTAAAAGAAGTATTTCGACGACTGAGGGAAGCGGGTCTTAAACTAAATCCAGAGAAATGTCATTTTGGTAAGACAGAACTCAAATACCTGGGACATATAGTCAATAGAAATGGAGTTCATACGGACCCTGAAAAAGTGCGAACGATGCTCGAGTTCCCAGTACCTGAAAATCAAAAGTCATTGCGCAGGTTTTTGGGTTTGTTGTCATGGTATAGACGGTTCATAAAAGATTTTGCCAAGATAAGTAGTCCCATGACCTCTTTACTAAAAAAATCGACAAGGTTTGAATGGAACGACCATCATCAAAGAGCGTTTGAACGGCTAAAGGAAGAGCTTAGCAAAGCACCAAACCTTGCATGTCCTGATTTTACACAGGAATTTATACTGCAAGTAGACGCTTCAGACTTTGGCGTGGGAGCAGCCTTAACACAGAAACAAGATGGTAAAAAGGTTGCCATTGCATTTGCCAGTCGACTGTTATCAGATTTAGAGAAAAAGTATAGCACGACTGAAAAAGAATGTTTGGCATTAGTTTGGGGCATTAAGACATTTCGGCCATATCTCGAGGGATACCACTTCAAAGCAGAAACTGACCATCAAGCGCTAAAGTGGTTGTTATCTATAAAAGAACCATCTGGGCGACTAGGAAGATGGATCCTAGAAATTCAACAGTACAGTTTCGACATCTGCTACCGTAAGGGCATAAATAATACTTTAGCAGACACACTATCTCGTTTTCCAGCCCAACAGAACGTCGAACAAAGCTTTCTAAATGAATTAGGGGTTGAGAGTTCTGGAACACCAAATCCCGGCCAGAATGGAAATCACACAAATAAAAATGTTCGAAGGGCTCTCAACTGGTATGAATCACTGTTAAAGAGAGCCAAGAAATCACAGCTAGACAATTATGTGGTGAAGGAGGATAAATTGTACAGAAAATGCAGGCCAATGAGAGGTATTCAAGATCCAACTACATTATGGAAACTCTGCGTTCCCGAGGCAGACAGACAATTAGTTTTGGAAGAGACCCACGATAGACCTACTGCTGGACACTTAGGAACCAGAAAAACGATTGCTAGAGTGAGACAACGCTTTTATTGGCCTGGCTGGAAGAAAGACGTGACAGAATATGTGCGGAAGTGCACTGTGTGTCAAAGACACAAACCTGAACAGAAACCTCCAATGGGGTTAATGCATTTTAGAAAACCAGAAGGCCCGTGGTACACAGTGGTTGCTGACTTGATTGGACCTTTTCCTCGGTCTACAAAGGGTTTTACCTCTGCCCTGGTTATCCAAGACTTATTTACCAAGTGGGTTGAGATCGTCCCTTTACGTAATGCTACTGCCAAAGAGATCAAGGAAAAGTTTAAAGAGGTTATAATGCTACGGTATGGTGCCCCTGCAGTCATCCTTACGGACAATGGTACACAGTTCACGTCTCGAATATTCGGCCAATTAGCAAAGGATTGGCAAATCGAGCAAAGATTCACAGCCCCTTATTCTCCACAATCCAATCCTACGGAGAGGTGCAATAGGGTGATAAAAACAATGATACGGCAATTCATAACGGACAACCATAAACAGTGGGACAAATTCCTTGGAGAATTCCGTTTTGCAATAAATTCATCTGTACATGATTCTACTGGCTACAGCCCTGCCTTTCTAAATTTTGGACGAGAACTAAAGATGCCAGAATCTCTACAACAAGTAGATTTGGTCGAGGGCGGCAAAGAAGCTACCTCAAATCTTATGGATGAACGCAACGAACGTTTCCGAGCAATTCATGCACTTGTACGGAAAAACCTAGCAGTAGCTTACGCAAAGCAAGCTCGCTACTATAATACCCGGAGACGACCCCTGAACCTAAAAGTGGGTCAACAAGTTTGGTGCCGCCGACACGACTTATCTGACGCAACAAAAGGATTTGCAGCAAAGCTTGCCCCGAAGTTCGAAGGTCCCTTCACTATTGTGCGGCAAACAGGGGCCAACATTTTTGAGATAACGTCGGACATAGGCAGGACTTCCCGTGCTCACGCCAAAGACCTCAAACCCTACCTTATCTAAACACTGCTCCTTAATCCTGTCGCTCGCACGCTACTGGTCAGTAAGGTTATAGTGACTAGTTAAAATTGGTATCGTACAAAATTTACTTAATACAAATTTCACCCTAATTTGTTATTTTTCAGACTGTCACGGATACAATGGAGCGACTAACCGAAGCGGATTGGGATACTCTCAAAGAAGATAGAGATCTTAATGACAATGTTATCAATCATTTCTTTGGACTGCTTCAAAACCGTAGCAAACGGGAGCTAGGCTCCAAACGAGTAATGGCTTATCCCACCCATTTCTTCCAGCGATGGGACATGAATAACGAGGGTTACTCGGGAATAAAATCTTGGGTTAAAGAAAATCCTCTTATTCAAGATTTTTTACTATTCCCCGTCCACCTGCCGACAGGAAGTGGCCATTGGGCATTAATAGTGGTCCGACCAAAGAATAAGGACATTACAGCATTGGACTCGATGGGTGGCGAGCACAATACCCGATTGACACAAATCAAAGAATTTATCAAGATGGAATGTTTACGAAGGAAGAAAAGGTTCGTCGCTAGTGAATGGGTAACACTCAATACATTAAAGACGTGCCCACAACAATCAAATGCCCACGACTGCGGTGTATTCGCTTGCCTATACGCAGACCTATTAATAAAAGAGAAGAGTCTGAAGAATCTTGAGCACAAATCATCGAGGGAGTTGCGGGACATTCTGAAGAGGAAAATAAAGTGGATGGGAGTAGATTTACATAAACCAGCCAACCGCAACGCAGAAAAATCCAAGACCGTTGGAAAAGCTCCGGTAACGCGCCCAACATACCCTGTAAAGCGGCTTCAACAACCTCGCTGTCCTTCTTCAAAATCTACTAAAGTCACGAGCAATCGAGAGGGGATCACTGTGACAAAAGGAGAGCACAGCAAACATGTTTCCTCCAGCGATTTCCTGGAATTAGTACTTAACCCCGTCTCCCCAGTCCCTAAGACGCCCGATGAACTCATTGAAGAGTTGGATCAATTCATCGATGATCAAGACATTGACAGGAATTTGTTCCCGAATCCACCAACGAAAACGTCGTCCGTCATTGAATTAGTGGCGAAAATGGATCTAAAATCCCCCAGTGTGGAAACCCCGTCCAGCGACACTACTGCCATGGAGCTCGAGGAAACAAAAGAAGTACCATCCCCAAGCCACGCCAGCAACATTGTGCCCACTTTGGACTGCTCTACGGAAGCCAGGAAAAATGATGGACGCAGAACAAGGGGACAAACCATCCGGAAACGGGTCTTCATCGATGGGAGATACGTACGAATGAACAAGAGAAAACTACGAGAGCTACTAAAAACCCCAAATGTCGACTGGTCTGCTTTGGTAAAAGAAAGGAAAAAATAACCCTAAGATAAGAAAAACGACTTAAGATTAAAGACTGTTTTGTAAAGACTGATTTTAATGTAGGTAGTTTTAAGTAAAAAAAAGAAGACGTTTAGTTTTTTTTTTATATACCAAGACTGTGATTTATTTTTAGTTCCTAGAAAATTTTTTTTTTTGTTAAGTTTGAAAAAATGTTAATTTTGAAATTAAAATAAGGCGAAATAAAAGTTTAATTTTTTTATTTTTCATGGTTTTCTTTTTTTTTTCCCTGAAGTTAAAAGTGGATGTAACGACCTTTATTTTACTTGTTTTTGTTTTCTATTTAGCCTCACCCATACCTCCTTCCGCTACATCCTCTGACCTTCCCCTTACCACAGGTCTCCTTCCAACCCTCCACGTCTCCTTCCGCAGCCTCACGTCGCCTCCCCCGACCCAGCGTCTCCTTCCGCTACATCGTCTGACCTTCCCCTTACCACACGTCTCCTCCCAACACTCCACGTCTCCTTCCGCAGCCTCACGTCTCCCTCCCCGACCCAGCGTCTCCTTCCGCTACATCGTCCGACCTTCCCCTTACCACACGTCTCCTTCCAACACTCCACGTCTCCTTCCGCACCCTCACGTCGCCTTCCCCGACCCAGCGTCTCCTTCCGCTACATCGTCTGACCTTCCCCTTACCACAGGTCTCCTTCCAACCCTCCACGTCTCCTTCCGCAGCCTCACGTCGCCTCCCCCGACCCAGCGTCTCCTTCCGCTACATCGTCTGACCTTCCCCTTACCACACGTCTCCTTCCAACCCTCCACGTCTCCTTCCGCAACCTCACGTCGCCTCCCCCGACCCAGCGTCTCCTTCAGCTACATCGTCTGACCTTCCCCTTACCACACGTCTCCTTCCAACACTCCACGTCTCCTTCCGCAGTCCCACGTCGCCTCCCCCGACCCAGCGTTGCCTTCCGCTACATCCTCCGACCTTCCCCTTACCACACGTCTCCTTCCAACACGCCACGTCTCCTTCCGCAGCCTCACGTCGCCTTCCCCGATCCAGCGTCTCCTTCCGCTACATCCTCCGACCTTCCCCTTACCGCACGTCTCCTTCCAACACGCCACGTCTCCTTCCGCAGCCTCACGTCACCTTCCCCGACCCAGCGTCTCCTTCCGCTACATCCTCCGACCTTCCCCTTACCACACGTCTCCTTCCAACACGCCACATCTCCTTCCGCAGCCTCAAGTCGCCTTCCCCGACCCAGTGTCGCCTTCCGCTACATCCTCCGACCTTCCCCTTACCACACGTCTCCTTCCAACACGCCACGTCTCCTTCCGCAGCCTCACGTCGCCTTCCCCGACCCAGCGTCGCCTTCCGCTACATCCTCCGACCTTCCCCTTACCACACGTCTCCTTCCAACACGCCACGTCTCCTTCCGCAGCCCCACGTCGCCTTCCAACACGTCACGTCTCCTTCCGCTACATCCCTCGCCTTCCCCCTACCCACACGTCTCCTTCTCCTATCCTACGTCACCTTCTATCGCCCTACGTCGCCCCTGATACCACCGATACCATTCAACAGTTTCCATTCCTGTCCAAACCTGTTCAGCCAAACATAACCTCAAAATGTTCCCAAAAATCAATTTCCAATGCAAATAGATTGTCCGATCCTCACCCCTAAAAGTCCAAGACATGACTAACCATTTCAGGACTACTGCGCATGCGCGGACTACCCCCACCAGGCTGACCAGGTTTTCGCATAAAAGGAGGGCTGCTCGGGACATCATTCTCATTCGCTCCCGGGCAGCTGACCAGTACACTTCGATTGTAAGGTGAGCATCGCCCTAACAGTGCTAGAGTAATCTTAGCATCCGATACCCAGTGCTAGAGAAATCTTAGCATCCGACACCAGTGCTAGAGCAATCTAAGCATCCGACTCCTGTGCTAGAGAAATCTTAGCATCCGACACCAGTGCTAGAGCAATCTAAGCATCCGATCCACAGTGCTAGAGCAATCTAAACATCCGACTCCTGTGCTAGAGCAATCTAAGCATCCGACTCCAGTGCTAGAGTAGTTTTAGCTATAATTTGTTTCTTTACTACAGTGCTAGAGCAATCCGAGCAATCCCTACTTCCCCACCCACAAACGGTGATGATACTGGCACCCCTGAAGTCTTAGAACTTATAGCCATATATCTGAGTTTATCCTTTTCCTTCCCATAGACCCCTGGAATAACCAACCCAGCGACGACTGAGTCATCCGTGGCAACGATTGAGACGACCTTCGTGAAAGTACGTCACAATACATTAGGAGTCAAACACTGATTCGTAAACAGCTTAGCTTGGTAGACATCGTACAAGGTCAGCGTGCTCGGCAACTCCTCGCCAGCCCTACATACATTAGGAGTCAAACACTGATTCGTAAACAGCTTAGCTTGGTAGACATCGTACAAGGTCAGCGTGCTCGGCAACTCCTCGCCAGCCCTACATACATTAGGAGTCAAACACTGATTCGTAAACAGCTTAGCTTGGTAGACATCGTACAAGGTCAGCGTGCTCGACAACTCCTCGC
Source organism: Macrosteles quadrilineatus (assembly GCF_028750875.1). Classification (NCBI taxonomy): domain Eukaryota; kingdom Metazoa; phylum Arthropoda; class Insecta; order Hemiptera; family Cicadellidae; genus Macrosteles; species Macrosteles quadrilineatus. The sequence goes on along the minus strand of NW_026543340.1, from coordinate 7,065 downwards.
CAGCCCTACATACATTAGGAGTCAAACACTGATTCATAAACTGCTAAGCTTGGTAGTCATCGTACAAGGTCAGCGTGCTTGGCAATTCCCCGCCAGCCTTCCCTTTAATTCACCGCGGATGCCCGCCAGCTGTCACCCGCCGCGGGCGACCGCTGCACCAATGTGTCACCTGCGATCGACCGCTTGCACGTGGATAGTGTAACAGTCCAACCCCTAAGATTCCCTTAGGGGAGGTTTAAAGGAAGAGGTGAGCTAAACACTTTTCTGTGTATGTTCAGTGAGTGTACTGGTGATGATTAGTAGTATATAAAGACCTTCAACAAATGCCTATACTCATTGAACACTACTGATCAATCTGAAGAAATGTAGAGTTTTACACTTTTGATCATAGTTCAAAATGTTTTATGGCAGATTAAACTGTTTGATATATTTATGTAGGTAAATAAATGAAAAAAAATCGTAATTCTTGAATTTGTATAAGAAAAATGAATCTTACAAAGAACTTCTTAATTTTATTTCGTCGATAAATCGTTCTGTATTATAGTCCGTAGCATATCGTGAAGTAATTTTGAACGGTGAGAGCTTCAGCTAGGTACACGACAAAACAACTACAGTAAGTACAATGCGCACAGCCAATGACTAGACCACGTGTGAGTGACACTGGTGACTGATAGCAATAAATAAATAAAAAGGCCTTTATTTGAAAGCGAGTTTCATATTACATGTTTTTCAAATTAACTCGAGTCACTAAATCTAAACTATCCTAATATATACATAAGAATATACAAAAAAAGTAAAAAAAAAAAATAAAGTTACAATATTCATTTATATTTTTTTTTATTGCGGCCATGAATGAGTTTGTAATGAAGTGTTTAAGAAGGCAGAGGTTTGGTAATTAAACATGGGGAAAAACACCAAAGCACCATGGAAAGGTGCTCAGTGACCCGAGGAAAATCACTGAGGGAAAAGTACTGAGGGAAAGTGCTGAGGGAAGAGTGCACAGTACTTTCACCGGGGTCCGGTACTGGGTACTTCCCCCGCCCTCCAAGCACCTTACGACCCTATAGAAGGAGCATCCTTGGGGGACTTAGAGTTGGGCCTCCGGGCCCGCCTCCGCCGGTAGGCGCCACCGGTGGGTCCCTTCCCCGCACTAGAGGCGTGTAGAGCTCGGTGCTTCCCGTTCCCCGCACTAGAGACGTGTTGAGCTCGGTGCTTCCCGTTCACCAGCACTAGAGGGTTGTTGAGCTCGGTGCTTCCCGATCCCCAGCACTAGAGGCGTGTTGAGCTCGGTGCTTCCCGTTCACCAGCACTAGAGGCGTGTTGAGCTCGGTGCTTCCCGATCCCCAGCACTAGAGGCGTGTTGAGCTCGGTGCTTCCCGTTCACCAGCACTAAGCCCGCTACACACGGTCAGTTCGGTGTGTCAGTTTGGTGTGTTCACATCGAACTGACACACCGAACTGATCGTGTGTACGCCAAATTGATGTGAGCTCACATCAAAAAACTGAACTGATGGACTGATGAAAATTCATCATTTCGGTGTGACACACCGAACTGATGTCAGTCCGAAGTGAGCGTGTGTACCGCCGCGTCAGTTCAGTTAGTCAAATTTTGGTATTTGAGCATACGCAGCGTCTTTATAACCTATACCATAGATAAAACACACTTCCTTAGTAGAGTTCTCATACTTAAGAATAAGCTGAAGAAAATGTATTTGTTAGTTCTGTCCGGTGTACTGTAGATGTCATTTTTTGTTTACAGTTTGTTTATTGTCATTTAAGTCATATACAATTCACAACAAATAATAACTTTAGTAATCATATAATTCTTTTAGGTATTGTGGGAAAGGTGAAAGAGATCCATCTCATCGCCATCAAATCTGTCGTGTGTAGGAAAATAAACATTTTTATGAAAATACATACGAACGAGTACGACTTCCCAGGAGGGGAAGCGTACCTGGGAGGATTACACCCCCAGGTAGCACGTTGAACTGACACACCGAACTGACCGTGTGGATGCAAATGCTGCGTTCAGTTAGAAGTGACAGTTAGAAATGAACACACCAAACTGACACACCGAACTGACCGTGTGTAGCGCGGGCTTGACACCACATGCGCCAACTGTACTAGAAACACACAGTAGTGATGTTCTCGCTCATGGGATAATGTAGAAAGTGACAAAGTTACTGAACAGATTCTGCAGTCCCTCACGCCTTGAGACGCTTCCAACTGTACTAGAAACGCTCAGTAGTGATGTTCTCTCCCATGAGATAATGTAGAAAGTGCCAAGGTCACTGACCAGCTTCCACGACCGGCTGATCCGAAGTCAGCGAACTCCTCAGTGTGCCGTTTAAAATCACTTTAAAACTTCTATCTTATTACATTATCGAACAATCGTGTTCATACATTTTCCTACACATGCAGAAACAATGTATTGATTCAGCAATATAACCATCTATTAATTGCCCGATGGTTATGCACTGAAACTGTAAAGTTCACTGTTAACCATAATATAGAATTAACCTATAGGTGTGTGCTAAAACAACTGGTGATACTGTAATTAGGTATTCTATTGGTGATTAAATTTTGCAAGCTTGTTTTAATCCTTAAATACGATTATAAAATTAATAGGGCGAATCAGGCCATCGAGATTAGTTAGTTAGTTAGCTAACAAATGCATACAAGAAACGCTAAATTGGGTTGAATTAAGGAAAAACAACGAAAATACACATAAATAACAACCATCCTTACATAACAAGAATGTTGAAAACTTGTAAGAACTAATGACTTCGCCAGAGGCAATAGGGTTCTTGTTTGTTTTGGCTACTTCTCAGTAAAAATACCGCTCACTCACAAAGAAAGAACAGTACAGTACCTTGTCTACAATAAAAAAATAATCACGCCTACAAATTGTCAACGTGTTGTGAGGTTCCAGCGACCGCGTGATAACCCTTGACCGCCAATACGGCCAAACAAACACGGAGACGACGGTTGTGCTTTCTCTCATCAATTCATGAGCTTTCTTTAATCCAAACTTACGGTAGTTACACGTGGATTTCAAAGTCGTTCAATTAATAAGGCTGCGGTGCGGAATACATTTTCAAGGTGGTAAAATACCAAGAGTGAAATCCTTTTTAGGTAGGATTCAAAACTTGTTGGAATATTTAGATTATTTAACGACAACAAACTCCCACTATTATAGATTAAGACAATTGAACGCGGAAAATTAAATATATAGTAGAGCCTACTAACTTTATACCACTTCTAATTGGGAGAGTTGAAAAAACCTTTTCACAGTGTATGCAGCAATTACTACTCATTCAACATGCTATTTGACATTACCTTTCATGTTAATAAAACTATGGGTACAATCTTCGAAATCTACACAAGTTGTTTCTTTTGACTAAATATACACGAACGCAAATTTGAAAATCATTTCCCGTACAGTAAAAGATTAAAAAGTTTTAGAATAAAATAATAACTTGGCCCAATAGACCCACTGAAGGATTGTGATGTGCTATGTCATTTTAGTTCTTGTACACAACTATTTAGCCGTGCCAAACTGAAAGTGAGATTATCTGCAAACTATTGCTATTTTGTTCATAATAAACAATTATCATAAATTGAAAACAAAAGATAAATGGGATTGAAGCAGTCATGTTTGAACACCTGTATGCATTACAAAAGTCCTTTATGGATGAGTACCTAAGTTATACTAGTCCCAGAGAGCACAGTATGTGAGATGACGATATTTAAGAATCTTACAGTTACGATTGCGCCAAGTGACCCTTTTGCGACAATTAGAATTCAAACAAATCGAGATAAATAAATCCTGTTAAAAAGTGAATATGGTATTAAACTTTAATATATAAATACAGTAAACTAAAAAGGGATCAAGGACAAAAACTACTTTATACGAAGAAACTTCGTCGGACGTTCAACATATTGGACACCTAGCTACAACATGACTAACATGAGACATTTAAGAGAAGGTAGCCATTTTGCCGATCAATATAGAGAAGGCCTGGTAGGCGGTGAGTCAGTTCCAAGATATTTATAGACATCTGGTGTTCACTGTTGAGTCCATGATCCGTCTGTGAAGTGTGTTCTTACATTGCTTCACTGTCCCAGCTACAGCTACCGCACCATCATGCACTACTGTACTGTACAGTGGATCGCGACCAACCAGCAGCTTTGGGTTGTGGCAATCGCAATCTTCAAATAACTAATGATTATTTATCGTTGATTCTATGTACACATTTTCACATCACACCAGAATATACAACACGTTAAGGGATGTACGACGTACGTTAATCCACTCTACACCTTCGTAAAAACAAGCGCATTGGTGGTTTCTTTGTGTAAAACGGATATTTGATAAAATAGATATTATTTCTGTGCATATGAAATTTAGGACAGTGAGAAAATAATCCACTCAAAACCCCTTTATCGCGGTTGAATCGGGCTGATGCAAACAGATGTTCAACTCATTGAAATATATTATGTTGGTTTACACGTTTCACTTAAATGTAATAACAAAATTGATAATGTTTACGAGAGCTATCGTAGCTATTTATAATTTGACGAATAGTGCGATGGCTTCTGGAGAAAGTACAGAGCCCATTTGTGCCCATCACATATCTTGGTACCCATTATGAATACAGTAGCCTACTAGATTCAAACCAAAACAGAAAATTTACTAGCATCTGGTCCAATTTAAAACCTAAACCATAGCAAACAGATGTGTATTATTGTAAAGAGTTCTGTCGACGTGCTGCTATCACCGGTCATGGTAAAAAGAATAGGGTAATTTCATACAAAAGCTAATGCTTTAGTTCATCTCTAAAAATAAATGTATCAAATAGACAAGATGTTCATGTAATGTTCCGTCATCGCCTTGATGGTTCAGCTGTTGAAACACAAACAACATTAGATATAGTCAGCTGATAAACTGCTTGTCCGTCTCCTCTCACTGACTACACCACGAGTGACAAAAACTAACTTTGCTATTGACAGTAATTTTACATGGGGAACTAACCGACAAATGAAGCTGAGACTTTGTCATAACTGCTCGGTTATCAGATGGCACCAAGGTCCGCGCGAAAGTCGCCTCACTTTCTACAGCTTGACGTTGACACATGTAAAATGTCACTTCCGTCCATTATGCGTGACTTCCGGTGGCCGAGCATCAAGTATTGTAGCACAGACTATAGACAAGTTGCCTTAGTAGTTAGCGTAGGGCCCTACTGTTTGTATGTCTTCGAAATATTGAAACAGCCATGTAGGCATACCCGGCAGTGAAACTGAGAGGTAAATCTCATTCCTTGGCGTTCTTTTTGCCAGAGCTTTGGCAGTAATTTATTTTTAACCACGATACCATATTATATTGATCACCAATTAGAAAGATTATTTCCTACTATTTTTATAATCAAAGTCAGTGACATTTTGAAAAATGATAAAACAAAAAATATACGTCAGATAAATGAATGCAAAATATGAAAATCGACAATTTCAAATAAGAAAATGGTTAATTATATTCTTGAAGCCCTTTTCCAACCAAATATGTTTGAACTATAAGATTTCAATGTATTATGAATGTTATAAATGTACTTACTATCCATCCTACCGTATTCTTATAAGATCGCGCAACACATCACATCCTAAACTCCTAAAATACCTTAAGTACCTACCTATTAAAAATGTATGCTTTCATTAAAGTTTAGTCAAACGCTAGGTATCTTTTTACTGCCGATTTGCCAAGTCGCCTTCGATCTAGTATTGGGGAGCGAGTTGGTCTATGTAACGGAGCGCGGGACTTCGGTCCAAGGTTACAGGTACAAACTTCCCAATCGACATTGGCTTTTATCTATGTAAAAATGCCGTGGTCCTCTTGGATATCAAGGCGGGACAACAAAATTACCGTCGGATCGCACATACTCTGCTCCTCCCTATGTAGTATGGTTAGTCTACAATGTCTTGCTACCTGGTGACCTCGGCACAAAATACCAAGGGCTAGGTTTCTACTATGCCAACTAAACTAAAATCATGAAAATAACCACGAAAAGACCAGGGGACATTTTGACAATTTCTTCCCTCGCGTCGCCACATCGAGTGGTATTGTAAGACCCCAAAGCAGAATGGTTCCTACGTGTCTGCAACGGCCTGTGAAAACCTCAAAATGTGTCCGCAAGCGCTAAAACTAAAAAGCTAAATAATGACTTATATACCGGTATATATATATATATATTCACTCTTTAGGGCTACTAGTAATATAGTTAAATAAAATAAGTAAATTTCAATAACTTGTATAGCCTACTTTTAAAACAAAAAACTAAAAAACTATTAAGGGGTAGGCATAATCAGGTTATTTAAATTTACTTTTTTTTAAATACGTATATATATACAGGGTGTTTTTTTAAAAACTTGCATCTTTATTTATGTAAAAACCGCAATAGATAGAAATATGCAGTTTGCGGGAATCATCTATTGACGTAGGGGGACCAATTGTTTTGAATTCAACGTTACATTCACATTCCCCCCCTTTACCCCCCTGCCCCCAACTTAATTTTTTTAAATAGCAAGGTACCCCTTGTGACATATCAAATAAAAGAGCATGAAAAAAGAAAATGTTTGATGAAAAAAAATTGAAAATCGGTTCATAAATTTGTGAGATATTCCCCCCCTCACCCCCCCGGAACTTATTTTTTTTTAATAGCAAAGTACCCCTTGTGACATATCAAAAGAAAGAGCATGAAAAAGAAAATGTTTGGTGAAATTTATTTTTCATTTGATATGTCACAAGGGCGGGTACCTTGCTATTAAAAAACAAGTTATGGGTAGGGGAAAAGGGGGGTGATTATCTCACAAATTCATGAGCCGATTTTAATTTTTTTTCACCAAAAATTTTCTTTTTTCATGCTCTTTCATTTGATATGTCACAAGGGGTACTTTGCTATTAAAAAAAATTAAGTTCCGGGGGGTGAGGGGGGGAATATCTCACAAATTTATGAACCGATTTTCAATTTTTTTTCATCAAACATTTTCTTTTTTCATGCTCTTTTATTTGAT